>NW_022589738.1:13484944-13772362 GCF_004348235.1 Phoca vitulina | reverse complement strand
AGAAGGAGAAGCAGGCTTCCCGCGGAGCAGAGAGCCCGATGTGGGGCTCGATCCCAGGACGCTGGGATCATGACCTGAGCCGAAGGCAGACGCTTAACGACTGAGCCACCCAGGCGCCCCTCTCTCTGTTATTTCTTACAACTGCATCCACAATTATCTCAATCAAAACTTCAAGTAAAAATATGTATTATTGGGACGCCTGGGTGGCTCAGTTGACTGAGCGTCTGACTCTTGATTTCCGCTCAGGTCATGATTTTAGGGTCATGAGATTGAGCCCCGTGTTGGGCTCCCTGCTCAGTGCAGAGTCTGCTTGAGATTTTCTCTCTCCCTCTCTCTTTGCCTCTCCCCGTTAGCACACACACACTCTCCCTCTCTAAATAAATAAAATCTTTAAAAAATATATGTATTACTTACAATGGGATAAGGCAAAGGGTTTGAAAACTACTACAGTGCTCTGTAAGGAACTTAAAGTTTCATTCTCCAGACAAAATTTTCATTATTTCTTCCTCTGAGCTTCCAATATAGTGCTTACCACATTGTTTTATAATTATCTATAGACAGTCTCCCTGACCACACTGAGCTAAAGTAGGGGCCATGATTTATTCTTTGTAACCTTAGTGCCAGCTTCATTTAAGCTTCAATGTGCTTTGGTTGAATTAAATTATTCAGCTCTATATATACCATGGAGATTTGCATTTAATAAATCTTTAATAAATTTTGTTGACTTGAACTAAATTATAGTGTAGTGCATGAGATTTTTTTTTTCTGTTTCTTAGCAGGGATGGGGAGGGCTCCTGATCCAAGGAGCATTCTTCTCACCAGGACAAAGGAAATGACAGGGAGGGCATTTCCATGGCATGTTTTTCCTCCATTCTAAGATACCATAAGTCACTAGTTGACCATCAATTTAATAAGAGACTTTCAGGGTCGGGGGAAGAATTAGGTGGTATGTTTAATTTCAGAAATCTTAAAACCTGAGTCACTATGCCCTTTTGACTCAAAGAATGATTGTAACAAAAGAAAAGTGACCTTATAGTCTGAAAAGCTGCCTTTTTGTCCTGGGAGATGCTGGTTGGCATCCTGAATTGCATACTGTACAGAAAGAAAGAAAGAAAGAAAGAAAGAAAGAAAGAAAAAGGAAGGAAGGGGGAAAGAAAGAAAAAGAAAGAAAGAAAGAAAGAAAGGAGAAAAGACAGAGAGAGAGAAAGAAAGGAAGGGAGGGGGAGAAAGAGAGAAAGAAAGGGAAAGAAAAGAAAAAAAAAAAGAAAATTTCCCAAGTGTAGGAGGTAACTATTGGATAAATGGCCATGTCTGAAGTGAGTGAGTTATACCATATGAACATGAAAAATCTGGAGTGTTTTCTTAGTTAATATTACCCACTAAAACCAAAGGGTGGAAGATTATGCGTTCCTGCTGGCTGATGCTGCTGACAGCATGCTGTCTGGACAGAATCCCAGGAATTGCTGGCAGAAGCATATTTTCTCTTTAACTCTTTAACTGCTAGTGTTTTCACCCAACTTGTCTTTCCAAATTCAAGCCTCTTCAGGGACTTTCGTTCAAGACTTCAGGATCATTCTTGTTGCTAGTTATGACCAAAATAAAATCACTTCCTTCTATGGATGATTTGATAGTTTCTCCCCCAAACAGTTTCTAACCCCTTCAAAAAAAGTTCACCCCATTGGCTAGCCACAGATGCTTGGAATTCCTCTTTGGCGAAAGGAATTTTCCTCTTCAGCCTTCACTTTTAAATGCAAATAATCTCAGAGTGGGAATACAATTTGCTGTAATGCAAACCAGTTTGTCAGAGATTACCAATGAATTCCTGCTCACACAAATATAATACAAAATGAAAAATGTATGAATAAAGGACTGGATTAGGGACCATGGGCTCTAGAGCCTAGTGACAAAGAATAATTTCCTTTGGATGCTCATTTTCTGACATTTGTTGAGCAAAGGTAAAGTGCAAAAAATTTTAACTTCAATAATTTAAAGTTCAATTCAGCACCTACTGTGTTTCAGATACTGAACTCTAATAAAAAGAAATAGTTCCTACCCTTGAAGACATCAGGATAAAGTGCAGGGAACAAAATATGTGAAGGGCAATTATAATATAAATGCTAAGTGCTGAAGGGTAGCAGAATATGCCACTCTGAAATATTCCACTGTGATATAAAGATCATTTTGAGTTGAAGGCAATTGAGAAGAAACAGATACAAGAAAAGCCCAACTGCTATTTGCCTACAAGCAGGATACAAATTTGTAAAGCTGTTCCCTCTTCCCTCTCTACCAAGAAGAATAAAAGTTAATCACTAGAAACAAGTCTAGACCCCTATCAGCCCAGAGAAAGGGCCAAAGGAATCCATACACCAAACTTTACTAACTAGCCATTATCTTCCATTAGTTCCCCCCATTTAATTGCCTTCCTACAATCTGCCCCCCTAGAAACCCAAAGTCTTTTTCCTTTGTCTTATTTCTCTAAAAATTTATTGTTCTTGTGTGAAGATGCTATATAAGTCCAAGTTCTAACCACCCCTTTGAGTTATTCATCTCTGTCTGAGTGCTCCCATGTTTATGTATGATGCACATGCTAATAAACTTCTGCTTGTTTTTCCCTTGTTAATCTGTTTTTTGTGAGTCTCATTTATAGGACTCAGCCAATGAACCCAAGATGGGTAGAGGGAAAAAAGACAAGTGGAACAAGGTGAACCTTGACCTCTAGCTGATATCATACACAAAAATTAACTTGAGATGGCTCAAAGACTTTAACATAAGAGCTAAAACTATAAAACTTCTAGAAAAAGAATTGGAGAAAATCTTCTCAGTTTTAAGATAATTAAAGATTTCTTAAATAGGAAATAAAAAAACACCAACCATAACAGAAAAACATTTGGTAAAATGGACTTTATCAACATGTCTGCTCTTCAAAGGATGGTGTTAAGAAAATAAAAAGCCAAGCCACAGACTGAGAGAAAATATTCACAATACAACTATCTAACAAAGGACTTGAATGTTGAATATATGTAAAAAATTCATACAACCCAACAGTAAAACTAACAATCCAAGTAATAAATCAGCAAAAGATTCGAAAAGACTTCACCTAAAAAGAGATATAAAATAGATCTAAAACTAGTAAGAAGATTGAATCAGTAATCAAAAATCTCCCAACAAAGAAAAGTCCTGGACCTGATGGTTTTGCTGGTGAATTCTACCAAACATTTAGAGAAGAACTCTAAAGTTGAAGAGGAGAGAACACTTCCTAACTCATTCTATGAGGCCAGCATTACTCTGATACCAAAGTCAGACAAAGCACTACAAGAAAACTAAAAACCAACGTCCCTTATGAACACTGATACAAAAATCCTCAACAAAATACTAGCAAACCTAATTCAGCAGTATATTAAGAAGATTATACACCACGACTAAATGGCATTTATTCCTGGAATACAAAGATGGTTCAACATATAAAAATTGATCAATATAATATACCACATTAACACAATGAAGAGAAGCCCACATGATCATCTCAATTGATGCAGAAAAAGCATTTGACAAAATCAACAACCTTTCATGATAAAAACACTCAGCAAACAAGGAATAGAAGGCAACTACCTCAACAGAATAAGAGCCATAGATGAAAAAACCCATAGCAAACATCAAACTTAATGGTGAAAGACTGAAAGCTTTTCCTCAAAGACCAGGAACAAGGCAAGGATGCCTGCTTTCACCACTTCTAGTCACCATAGTACTGGGAGTTCTAGCCACAGCAATTAGGCAAAAAAGAAAAGAAATAAAAGGCATCCATATAAAAAGGAAGAAGAAAATTATCTGCTTCCAGATGATATGATCATATGTAGAAAACCCTAAATATTCCACAAAAAGACTGTCAGAACTAATAAGTGAATTCAGTAAAGTAGCAGGATACAGAGTTAACATGCAAAAATCAGTTGCATTTCTATACACTAACAAGTACCAGAGAGGAAATTATAAAACAATTGTAAAACAATATCCATGATGATAGCATCAAAAAGGTTAAAATACTTGGGAATTAACTTAACCAAGGAGGTGAAAGACTTCTACAATGAAAACTATAAAACATTGCTGAAAGAAATTAAGTAACAAATAAATGGAAACACATTCCATGTTCATGGATTGGGAGACTTAATATCATTAAGATGTTACCACTACTCAAACCAATCTACAGATTCAATGCAATCCCTATCCAAATACCAATGATTTTTTTTTCAGAAATAGAAAAACTCATCCTAAAATTTATATGGAATCTCAAGGGAACCCAAGGAGTCAAAACAATCTTAGAAAAGAAGAACAAAGCTGGAGGCATCACACTTCTTGATTTCAAAATATATTAGAAAGCTACAGTAATCAAAATAGTACCTTTCATGATAAAAACTCTCAACAAAGTAGGTATAGAAGGAATATACCTCAACATAATGAAGGCTATATAGGACAAGCTGACAGCTAACATCATACTCAATAGTGAAAAGTTCAAGGCTTTTTTTCTTAAGACCAGGAACTAAAAATCTAAACTAAAAATCTTCTGTACAGCAAAAGAAATAATCAACCAAATAGAAAGGAAACCTATGGAATGGGAGAAAATATGTGCAAAACCACACATCTGATAAGTTAATATCCAAAATACATAAGGAACTCCTAAAACTCAATAGCAAAAACCAAATAACCCAATTTGAAAATGGACAAAGGACATAAAGAGATATTTTTGTAAAGAAAACTTACAAATGGCCAACACTGAAAGGTGTTCAACATCATTAATCATTGTACATGAAAAGGTGCTCAACATCATTAATCATTATGGAAATGCAAATCAAAACCACACTGAGCTATCATCTCACACCTGTTAGGATGGTGTTGAGATAAAAAGTGTTGATAATGGTGTGGAGAAAAGGGAACATTGTATATTGCTAGTAGGAATATAAACTGGTACAGCCACTATGGAAAACAGTATGGATTTTCCTCAAAAAATTAAAAATAGAATTACCATATGATCTAGCAATCCCACTTTAGGTATATATCCAAAGGAAATGAAATCAGTATCTTGAAAAGATATCTGCATTCCCATGTTCATTGCAGAATTATTCACAATAGCCAAGACACGGAAACAAATTAAGTGTTCACTGACAGATGAATGGATACAGAAAATATGATACACACACACACACACTCAAATATAATTCAGCCATAAAATGGAAGGAATTCTTGCCATTTGTTACAACATGGATGAACCTGGAGGACATTATGTTAAGTGAATTAAGCTAGACACAGAAAGACAAATGCTGTATGATCTTACTTAGATGTGGAATCTAAGAAAGTCAGACTTACAGAAACAGAGTAGGATAGTGCTTGCCAGGGGCCTAGGGTTGAAAAAATGGGGAGATGTGGGTCAAAGGGTGCAAACTTTCAGTTATAGGATGAATAAATTCTGAGGATCTAATATAGAGTATGGTGATTATAGCTAATAATACTGTTTTGCATACTTGAAATTTGTTAAGTAGATCTTAAAAGCATTCTCATACAGGCCTCCAGTTATGGAATGAATAAGTCACGAGAATAAAAAGCAAAGCGTAAGGAATACAGTTAATGATATTGTAATAGTGATGTAATGGGACAGATGGTTGCTATACTTTTGAACATAGCATAATGTATAAACTCATCAAATCATTAAATTGTACATCTGAAACTAATGTAACTAAAAAAAAATGTGTTCTCACCACACATAAAAAAGGTAACAATGTGAGGTGATACATGTTTATTAGTTTGATTACAGTAATCAATTCACAATATATGTATATATATATATATCAATCATCACATTATACACCTTAAATATATATAATTTTTATTTGTCAATTATACCTCAATAAAGCTGGGGAAAAATATACAAATGGCCAATAAACACATGAAAAGATGTTCATTATTAGTCACTAGGGAAATGCAAATCAAAACCGCAATGCAATATCTGAATACAACAGCCCTCTAAGGCAGTAAAAAAAGACTAAAAGGAGTTGAAAGCTTATAGCAGATTATTGCCAACTGATTTCAACTGCTGCTCCCATAGCCCTGGCTGTTCCAGACATTGTGACTGCAACTGAATCCATCATACAGGCTGATGACACTTGGTATGTTATCGTAGACATTACCAATACCCTCTGTGCCATCTTACTGACACTTGAGGAACAAGATCAGCTTGCGTTCATGTAGCAAGGCCTCCCATATATTTTTATAGTATTCCCCTAGGAATACCTAAGCTCCCCTGCCATTTGCCACCAGTTGGTGAGTCAGGATTTGGCATGAGTTCCTCTACCTTTGATATCCCAAGCTTTCACTATATAGATGATACCTTGTTGGCAAGTCAGAAGCCTCAGTCTCAATGACCTTGACGGTGGTGCTATTACACCATGCGGGTAGCCAGGAAGAGGATCTGATAAACCCAGACAAAATTTAGGGGCCTGTTCAACAAGCAAAATCTCTTGGAACTATGTGGGTGCATTAATAACATTCAATCCCTCTGGTGGTCATGGGAAAACTGCTGTCTCTTTGGCCTTACAAACCAAACAGAAAGCCCAGCACCTTATTGGACTCTTCGGGTATGGGAGTATGTGGTTCACCCAGGCATGCTACTTGGTCTTTTATATTAGCTAACCTGCTAATCAGCATCCTTTGAGTGGGGCTTATACAAACAGATCACGTTTGAAACTGCCCTGCAAGCTATGGCATGCTCTCTGTCTTTAGGGTCCCATAAACTTAATGATCATGATTTTGCTGATTGAAGTCTGGCAAAGAGAGGCAGCCTCCACCCAGAAATGCCCTTCGGGGTTTTGGACTAGTCGCCTCCCTGACATGGCTACTAGAAACAGCCCTTTTGAAAAGCAGCTATTAGCTTGCTACTGGGCTCTTGTCAAAACTAAACATCTGACCCATAGAAGCCTTGTGACTCTCCAGCCCAATATCCCCATTTTGGGGTGGGCTGACTCAAACTTGATGACTAACAAGGTGAAATGAGCCCATTAAGCTTCAGTTGTCAAAAGGAAATGGTATATTCAAGAAAGCAGCTGGCCTGGCACAAGCAGCATCTCAACTTTACATGAAAAAGTGACAGTTATCATTTGGGGGATAATTTATCCCCTACTCCGTTGCCTGAAGCCGAGTCACTGGCTCAATGGGACCCTTGATTCACAGAAATTCCTCTAATGCCTAGGCCTGGTTCACTGATGGCTCAAACTAAACCCAATGGTGTCACTGGGTTGCTGCAGCTAATCAACCTCATCACCAGCTATGCAGAACCAAAAATGAACGTGGCTCCACTTAGTGGGCAGAACTCCAGGCCATTCTCATAGCTCTGACCGATGCTCCCTTTGATTAACCTTGTCAGATTTTTACTGACTTATTGGCTACTGCCAATAGCCTAGTTGCTTGGTCTGCCACTTGGAAAACTATAGATTAAGGACACCCCTCTTGGGGCCCAGGTACAGTAGAAACAAATCATGACTTCTGATCAAACCAGCTGGGTTATTCACGTGGATGCCAATGGAAAGGCCAATTCTCTGATGAGACCAATGAAAATCAAGCTGCTAATCAAGCCTGCACTGCCCAGATTATCATCATTGCTGCTTAGATCAGACATGGCAAAACATCCACTCTCACAGACTGGGCACAAAATAAAGGAGCTTATGTTTCTGATCTGCAGAGGCTACCATTGCATACCAGACTTGTGACAACTGCCAAAAGCTGACCCCTTTGTCTCACAATGAGGGAGCCCATATTACATGGGGTGCTAACTCCACCTGCTCCTGAATGATTAACCGCACTGGGCCTTTGACCCTTTCTCGGGCCTATCAGTAGGGCTTCACTGCCGTTGATACTTTTTCAGGCTACTCCTCTGCTGTTCCAGTCTGATCAGCTGAATCCAAACAAATTACTGTGGCCCTTGAAGCTAATCTAGGTTATGTGATCAGCTTCCCAGACCATTTGCAGGCCGACAATAATGCCCCTTTTGTGGCAAAAGCCACACACAATGGGCTGATTGTCAAGGTATTCAATGGTTCTTCCATGCGCCCTACCATCCACATGCATCGGTATTGTGGGGTTTGACAAGCTTCCTCAAAAACTGACTTGAAAAGATTTCTATTTCCCTCACCTCCTCCCGGTCTATATATCTTAGTAAGGCAGTTTGGTCATTGAATACAGTTGTTCCCAAAAAGGGATCTTCCCTTCTCAGCTACTTCCTGGGTAATGATCAAAACAAAAGTGGTGGGGCTCATAGAGACCTATTTTGAAAATTCAGGATTCCATCCTGCCCAATTCTCGGCATGATGCTTTTTTCTTTTCCTAATGGCAACCCCAAGCCAGCCTGGTTGGTACACTCTCTAGGTGGCAGGCCCAGGGGATTAAAACTTAATTCTGGTTCGGCCATCTGGATTCTCTTGTTAGACTTCTGTGGTCTAGATCGTCAAGGTAATGACCACTTGGTTGAGTACATTGCTCACGGAATCTCCCCATCATGACCCACATGGGCTAAAGTGGGGGATATAACGGGGTCTCTATATAAGTTTTCTAAAAACATCCTTGTCCTTCTTGCACCTGACTCTTATGGACAAAAGGTATGGGTATGAATAATAGATGATTGGAAAAAAGTGAAGTTACAGCTGCTGGAATGGGCCAAAACAATTTTGTGGGGGTGGAGGGGAGCAACACCACCAGCAGAGGAGGGAGGGACGTTAATGACCTTTTCTCTTTTAGAACCGCCCCTGGAGCCTTGGGTGTATGAGGGAAAATGCCCCGCTGTAGCTTTCCACAACTGTTTTACTTGTGTACTTTATAATTTAACTGACTATTGGGTCTGCTGTCCTTGCCAGATAGCTCTGATGACAATTTGATCACCATTGTCCTTAATCTTACTGAGAAGTCTATCAGCAACAGTGGGGGAGGACCCAAGCTGCTAAACTTTCGTACCAAACACCTGTCAGCACCTCCAGATGTTTTCCCCAAGCTCATTCCCATAGCCTTGACTCATTCTACAGGGTGGACAAATGTCATTTGGCTGGTGGTGTGGACAAATAGAACAGACTGGATAACTGCCCTCAGATTGGCTTTCCAAAACTGAGGACTAAACTCAATTATTCAAACAGAATTGGGAACTTAAGGTGTACCAGCTGTCTGGGAGGCCACATTGGAGACACTGTTAATCTGCGTTCCCCAACTGATTCAGGTCCCACTTGGGGGCTCCAACAATTGTCAAGCTTAGATTGACAAGTATCCTCGTGATGTCCCTTTGTTGGCGGATAGAATAATGGCCCATCCTTTCACTGAGGGAGCTATTTATCTCTCATCCCCACCATGCTTCTTGTTTGCTGAGAACAATAAAAGCTTCCATCAGCACAAAACATCAGCACACGCTTACCACTTTGGTTTTGTCTTTCTCTTTGCTCCTCCCTTCCCTCCCAGATTTACCTACTTTACCTCAACTATGCATTTTAGGGGATATTTGTTACATTTTACCCAGAATTCCCATCTGTTTGTAGTTTTTAAAATAACTAGGATAACTGATGCCATACATGAGACAGAAATGCCCTCTCTGGTTTACTTTATTCCTCTATTCTATATAGCTTTTTTCTACCTCTTAGCTTTTGCCAATTCACAGTTTCTGCTTCTTTGCGACCTGAGTTTGATCTGTCCTGAATGGTCCCAGCACTAATTCATGGCCTTTCTTTACACATACGCTCAATTTCAGCTTCCTTTGCCATCTACTTCACATCTTCTAAAAAAGAGGTAATATGATAGAGCCAGTTTGGCTTTTTGAGTCAGGCTACAGCAGAGTTTCCCGACCTGCCTATGGACTGGCTGCTCACTGGACAGGTGCCCACCCTGGCCCAGTCAGCTGTGACCATGAGCAATGGTAGAGAAGAGGGGTGCACTGGGTCACATGGAACCAAATATGGGGCAGCTCTCTCAATAGGAACTGAAGATAGGGTAAGTTCCCTTAGAAGGAACTATGGGTGGGGAAGGCATTTGATATATCTAGAGGTTTTAGAGTGATTAACACATCAACCTGTTTGGAATCCGTATACTCTCTTTTTAGAGAGGAAGGGAACAAGAATATAATAGGTCGCTGAGTGACTAGAAGGTGAAGAAGCAGAAATCAAGTAGGAACTACCCCAGGAGTCTTTAAACTTTGTTGCTTGTGAATCCCTTAAAAGAAAAGAAAGCAAAACAAAACAAAAACTACTTACCTTTTCACACAGTTGGAAGTTATTTAATATTTTTCATAATAAATTTAAACAGTTGTAAGTTACACGTATTAGCTATGGTTAAAGGCTATGGTGCTGTAACAAACAGATAGTCAATATTTAGTAGCTTAAAGAACAGAGGAGTTTATTTCTTTCTTTTATTCTGGTTCCAAGATTCAGGCTGAGTAGGATGTTCTGCTATCTTTGACACATGGCTTCTAAAGTAATTCTAGTTACTATTCCAGCCAACAAAGAGAAAGAGCAGGATCCTAGGGCCAAGGATTTCTTTTAAGCAAGAGAAGCTGAAGTTATATCAGTTCTGCTCACATTCCATTGGTGAAATCTTTGTTACATGGCCATCACTTTGCTGCAGAGAAGACCGGGATATGTGGTCCCAGGCCAGGCAGCCATATCATAGCGATGGCTCTATTGTTATGGAAGAAGAGAGAAAGGAATTTAATGAGTGTGGTTCCTCAGGTCTATAGATCTAGAAACAAAAAGACAAGTTATCTGCTCCCTCCCTACCCAAAATCCAGTGGTAATGTGGGAACAGAATAACCATAGTGAAACTCCTATTTGGAAAAAGGAAGAATTAGAAACACTAATAGTCATCAATCCATAGTGACTATAAAGCCCACTAATAGGTAAAGCAGAGACTCCCACCTCTGACAGTAGATTAAATTTCTTGACTAACCTATCTATCTGCCCTAATTCTGATGATGGGGAGAATTCCTATGACCACTATCCTCTAGAGGACCTGGCTTTGCTCTCTGGGAGTTTCTTCTTTGTCCATTATACCCCATGATCACATGTGAAGAAGAAGTTGGGGAAATACTCTTCTTGGGAGTTGTATAATTTTCACAACCTCATTCTTGCTATTCCAAGTTTCTCCAAACATTAGTACCCTCTGTGTCACCTAGAGGGTTGGTAATGATACATTATTTAACACTCCACTATTGTCTCTCAGATTTCCCAAACCATTGGCACCCATTTTGCAAATGTTGATGCTGGCACTTCTTGATCCTACCAGAAGAATTTGAACCTTTATTAATACCAATTTATGCTGTGCTGTCCTGTGTCTTTTGCAAATACAACAATTTTTCATTTCAATGGCAAATAATGGCATAATATTTTTGAAAACATTTAAAATGGCAACTGAATTTAACATGTAGTATCAACAGTGTGATAACTCAACTGAAGTGATGGCAATGTGAATTACTGTGGCCAAATTCCTGCATATTTTGAGAACTACAAATACATAAGGACAGATGCTTGACAAACAGGGATTGTAAGTCACTCCTAATTTCTAGAATGTTAAAATGTAAAAAAAGCATGTCTTAGAATTGATGAATCAAAGCGATATCTGTACCCCCATGTTCATAGCAGCATTATTTACAATAGCCATGAGATGGAAACCACCTAAGTAAGTGTCCATCAATAGATGAATGGATAAAGAAGATGTGGCATACACACATATACACACATGGTGGAATACTATTCAGCCATAAAAAGGGAAATCCTGTCATTCTGACAACATGGATGGATCTTGAGGGCATTATGCTAATAGGTCACAGAAAGATAAATACTGCATGATTTCACTTATATGTGGAATCTAAGAAACAAAACAAGACAAAAACAGAAAAAATCAAACTCATAGAAAAAGAGATCAGATTTGTGGTTACCAGGGCAGGGGGTAGGGGGTGGGGGAATTGAAGATAGTCAAAAGGTACAAACTTCTAGTTACAAGATAAATAAGTAGTAGGGATGTAATGTACGGCATGATGGCTATAGTTACCACAGCCGTACGGTATATTTGAAAATTGCTGAGAGAGGAAATCCTAAAAGTTCCCATCATAAGGAAAAACCTTCCTTTTTCTTTTTTTTTTAAATCTATATGAGATGATGGATGTTAACTAAACTTACTGTGGTAATAATTTCACAACATGTATGTCAAGTCATTATGCTGTACACCTTAAACTTATGTGGTGCAATATGTCACTTATATATCAAAAAAATGAAAGAAAATAAAAGAATTGATGAAATATGAAAGTGGCTGTCTATTTAGTTTGCTTCCAATCACTTTAATGTGCCAGTATCTACAACCAAAGTAATTTCCTGGACATAATTCTTAGGCCTGCTTTACTCTGATTGTCTTCATGTTCTCATCTCTTAATGTCAGCTAACTTGTTGCCATCAGAAACAATAAATTTGATGGGAAGATGGGTGATTACCATAATCTGATTCTTCCTTCCATAATGGATCCATTGTTTGTCTTAATGTTTGACATAAAGGTTTTAATGAGTCTTTAAGTAAACTTTGAGAAAGAGACTTATTTCTTGGGTCCAGAAGCAGTTGGATTTTCCAACCTTGTGAGGCTTTTAAGGCTTTTAATATAAAGATTCTCTCCATTCTCTTCCACCTCTGCTTGCAAACTGGCTATTTCTTATCTGAACTCATCTTTTCCTAAGGTGGTAAGAAGAAACCATTACACATTAGCATTCTGGCTCTTGCCCTAGATCTACTGGCTTGGTAGGCATGTGGTCTGCCTTCCAAGTTAACATAGGTAACAAATGTACCAGTTGTCTAGGGGACACTAGCCTTCTAACTAGCACTATTTATTTCTTCATCATTTGCTATCTAGGCATTAGGCAAATGCTGAAAAATTTAGGTTTTTGTCATAGTAGTGCTCCACTTTCATAGTACCGATTCCTGTATTAGTTAAGGAAGTCCTAGCTGCTGTAACAAAGAAGTCCCTTAAAATTCAGAGGCTTAAAAAACAAAGAAGTTTATTTCTTTCATGTCACATTCTGAGCTGAGGGTTCTAAGGTCTCTGTATAATCAGACAGGGGCCCAGGCTGATGACAGATCTGCCATCTTCTATATGAGACTTCCAAGGTCACTGTAAGTCATTTCCATTCCTGCCAGTGGGACAGAAGAAGGAAGGGTCATTCAGGGCCAGGAATTATCTTTTAAGCAATAGACTTATACTCATTACTTCTGCTCAAATTCCACTGATGAGAGCTCAGTCCTATCTTGTCACATCTAGTTTCAAGGTAGATTAGGAAATTTAGTCCCTTGTTGGGTATCCATATCTCAGTTACAAAAATAAAGAGAATGGATTTTGGTGGAAAGCAAGCAATTTCCACCACAGGATATAATTTCTAATATATTATTAAAATTGACATTTAAAAATAATATGTACATCACTTTTTCAATGTATCCAATGGATTCTAAATTCTTTAGTTCTTTAATATCCAATATTGCACATCTTTAAAAAAACTTGAACAAGTTCTTTAACAGCTGGATATATTGCAGTTTCTTTCTCTCCTAGAAGTCATAATTCCATTTCACTCCCCCCCAACAAAAATTACGCAAATGTAATGTACTTTTAAGTTTGAAAAATCTTTTATTAATCATCCTATCATACTTCCCTGAAACCAAAATATATGTGTATACATATACTTCAATAAAACTAGAATAATATAAACTAGAATATATAAATAATAATAATATATAATAATAATATAACATAATATATATATAATATTATATATATAATATATATAATATAATATAATAAATAGAATTTTTTATTTTCTATGAAAAAAATATAAAATTTTATTAGGAGATATTATCTCAATCTCAAGGAACATTAAAGAAAATAGAATGTTTTGATTTTCTATGGAAAAAATTATAAAATTTTATTAGGAGATATAAAGATCTGAATGAATTGAGAAATACACTGTGCTCAATGGATTAGAAGACTAATATTACAAAGATGTCATTTCTCACCTGAATGATCTATAGATTTGATGCAAACCCAATCAAAACCTCAAGATATATTTTTGTGGAACCTGAGAATCTGATCCCAAAATTTATGAAAATGCAAATAGACAAGAATATCTAAATTACTCCTGAATAACAAGGCAATGAGTATTGCCTTACCAGATAAAAAGTCAATATAAAGATACAGTAATTAAGGCAGGATGGTATTATACCACAAAGAGACTAGTGGAACAGCGTAGAAAGCCTACAAATAGGTCTACGCAATCATGCACACGATATACAGCAGAGATGGTATTCCAGATTCGTAAGAAAGGGTGCACTTTTCAATAAATGGTCTGAGACAATTGGATACCTACATATAAAAAGAAAAATAAATGGAACTCCTATCTTACACCACACACAAAAATTAATATCAGATAGACTAAAGACACTGCCAAACAAATTCATGCATCCTTTTTCTCTCCTGACAAGCCAGAATGGGACATTTCTGGTTGCGAGATGGGGCGGCAGAAGGGACAGAAAGGGAAATCCACCTCTGCTTGCAATGCCAGGGCAACCATACCCGGTTGTTTTCCCTGCCCCAGCCTTAGCAAGAAAGAATTGGTTCCACTAAGCCATGTTCATACACGCAGTGTCAAGGGAAGCACTAGCCAGTATCTGAAGACAGCTAGATGGGGTAATTCTGGTCAATAAATCTGTGTGGGATCAGATCTGGCTTTTCCACAGCTCAGATTCACTCAATAAATGCCAACCTTCTCAGTTTCAGAGATGGTAGAAAGGGAGCAAAGTAGACAACCACTATGATTCCTAAGTGGTCTGAACTCTCAATAGGTTGGGGTTGCTGTACCTGCTTGGTTCCCATCTGCCATTTTTCTTTCTGCCTCTTAATTGAAGTGATGAACTTCTGAGGAAAGAGATAATGACTCACCACAGAGTTGTAGGCTCTCATGTAAGGGAGGCACCACTGACTGTTGTTTGGATGAGGATGAGGGAATTCTGCCCCTGCACATGGCTCTGCTATTCCAAGGGAGTCACAGGGCTGACAACTGCCAGACACTTCCTTCCTCAGACCCAAAGGTGGGACCACTGCAAAGTTCTGGTATGGGACTTCACTTCTCTCTTGCAGACTTCTCCCACTGCAGAGGGTGCAGTGAAATCAGCACTAGCCCAATCATCTATCCCAGATGTTGTCTGTTGAACTTCAGCTCCACACTCACCTTCCCTGTTACCACTGGGGCTAACAGCGTACAAACCACATTTCCCAGATTCCTTTGCCGGTGCGTTCTGGTTAGGTTCTAACAACAGGAGCCAGTCAAGTCAGATTAGAAGGCAGTAAGAAGGTAGGAGAAATTCTGTTCATGGAGTAGCTGTGGCAGCAGTGGTTCAGGTAATGTCAATAGTAAGTATGGGCTTATGAGTTCCAGTCCTCAGGGGGTAGGAGCTTCCTGATTCTGGCCAATGCCCTCTCTCCCTAGAATAGTAGCAGTTTCCTTGTCTCTGAATCACACCAACCCTTTTAACTCCTTTAACACTTCTAACCCCTTTGTAACCCATCCCCTGCATTAAAGCCCTTTCTGCTGGAAATATCTACAGTACTTTATATGTTCTTGACCAGAAACTAAGTAATATACTAGCCTTGGGACACTCTTTTAACCTCTCTAAAACCTCATTTGAAAAATATGAATTTGGGGTGCCTGGGTGGCTCAGTCGGTTAAGCATCCAACTCTTGATTTCAGCTCGGGTCATGATCTCAGGGTTGTGAGGTGGAGCCCCATGTTGGGCTCTGTGCTGGGCATGAAGCCTGCTTAAGATTCTCTTTCTCTCTCCCTCTGCCCCTCCCTCACCTCTCTCTCTCTGAAAGAAAGAAGAAAGAAAGAAAGAAAGAAAGAAAGAAAAAGAAAGAAAGAAAGAAAGATAGATAAATGTGAATTCAACTAAATGAATGTTAATTGAGCACTTATTAAGTTTAGAGCAGAGTACTGCCTGGGATATAAAGATGCATAAGACTTGACCTCTGACAGTCTAGAAGACATGATTAGAAATGTCCACAGATAACTAATGCAAGTCAGAGAAAGATAAATGTCAAAAGAGGAGGACATATTTTTTAAGATTTTATTTATTTTAGAGATAGTGAGAGAGCAAGAGAGTGAGAGAGAGAGAGCGCTAGGAGATGAGCAGAGGGAGAGGGATAAGCAGACTCCATGCTGAGTGCAGAGCCCAACAAAGGGCTCGATTCCACGACCCTGAGATCATGACCTGAGCCAAAATCCAGACTTGACCACTTAACCGACTAAGCCACCCAGGTGCCCCAGATAAAGACATATTTTTGAAACCATCAGATTTTTTCTGAACAATTACAGGATACATTAACAATAGTAATGATAGCAAGGTGCTAAGTGCCCTAAATAATTATCTCATGGATACGAAAAGGCATTGGAAAATGGAATATATATATATGTGTGTGTATATATATACATTCATTCATTCATTCATTTATTTTGCCCAGAGGGAGCCTGGAGAAAAGAACAGTGGAGTGAATGACATTCTGATAGATCTCAGCAAGGTTGGAAAGACACTGAGCTCAGGAGTGTGTACCACAGTGCTCATTTTAGACATATGGAATAAAGCCCCAGGGGGGATCTTTTCACTTCTTAGGAACCTGAGGTCCCTCCTACCCCATGTTGCTCCCTGGCCTTGAGGGTAGTGCTAACCGATCACAGCTCTATAACCTACATTGGACTGTCTATCCTCTGAAGTAGCTGGCTAGGAATTGTGGGAAATGGGGGCAGGCCTCTCATTAGAATGTTCTGGGATAAAGGAAGAATGGAGTCTCTGTTCTTTGTTCATGCTGTGACTCATTTATCTGAAACAAGTGAATTTCGTTTTCATTTAGAGAGGAGGAAGAGGAAAATGGATAAAATGTAAATGTAGGAAGATTATTGGTCCCTTGTGGATGTTACCAAAAAAATCAAAGTGACTTAGTATAGAGCTGCATCAGAGGAAATGGTAAGAGGCTCCTGGGATGTTAATAAGCTCTTCTTCGCAAGACCTGGGGGGCTGCACTCAGAGCAGGATGCTGACCTTCCCAGGCAACCTGAGGATCATCCAGGAAATCTCAGCCTTAATGAAGTGGGCATTTTCCCTCCATCCCATAGCTTCCTCCATTTACCATCTGATATCTGAAGTCTCCCCAGATAGGGTGTTTATATCTTTAGTTTTAGGACATCCATCCCAGTTCCAATGTTAACATGACTGCTCCCAGCCATTTCCTCCCTAATACGAATGAAGAGTTTACAAAAGCAGACTGCATTGGAAATAAAAGAAGAGATCAAGACACATGAAAATGTGGACCCATCTTCTGCTGCGGAAGATGGAGACAGAACCACCTTGGGGAAAGACTGGAGAAGAGGAGGTTGCCAACTAAAGCCAACTCTACATTCTGGTCAGGACTGGCTCTGGCAACTGGGTGTGGTGGAACAATCAATGGGCCAGAAGTGCCACCAAGAGGGGAGCCGCCCCAGTCCGGAAGAGATGCTGCATGTACGATATCTACCTGGGTCATTCTCCACCATCCTGTGAGTCATAGGGGCTGCCTGCTGGGCCACGAATGACACATCCCTTTCCCTCTAACCCAGGAATCTCCAACTGTTAGCTTACAAATAGGGTAAAACCTCAGAACCTTCACAGTTCTTGACATTTATATCATATAATATGGGGTGCCTGGCTGGCTCAGTCGGTAGAGCATGCGGCTCTTGATCTCAGGGTTGTTGAGTTTGAGCCTCACATTGGGTGTAGAGATTACTTAAACAAATAAAAACTTATATCATATTATATATGTAATAATCTCTATACATATATATCTTTTCTGGAATTTCTCCAGTAAGCATTTATTATTTTTAATATGTTAAATGAACAAATGGCTCTTTACAGTTCTTAACAATGACATACCCTTTACTGGCTTCCTTTCCCTTCCTGCCTCATTTCCCCATTACCCCACTGGTGTTTACTAGGTTCACTTCCCAGATAAACAACTGGCACTCAAATTCTTGATTTGGAAGTCTTCTTAGACAACGCAACCTAAGACAATCAATATGTCCCATAGATATTTGTTCAGGCACTCTCCACTCTCCCCACACTAGTCTGGAAGACAGACTGATGCAAGTTTCTACTACATTTACTAGAGGAAAGGGGTGCAGAAAGGGGAGGTAGAGGAAGGGAAAGTCTGAGGCTTTTATGTGTTTCCTTGCAGGGAAAGGAGTGCTCCGCATAAGCCTCACCACTGCCCACCCTACCACTTTTGGCTGCCCTTTCCCTTTCTTCCCACTGATTTAATTCCCAAATAACATATTCATTTAATGACTGTGAAACGGTTTAGACCCCATGGATAATGGAGTGTAATGATTGATGTGGGATATGGTACATTTTTCTGAACAATGAATTACAGTAATAAACATTCATCAAATGCTGAATAGCAAACACTGCAAAATATTTAGTTTAGAAAAGCATTCTGGTAATAGGTGCAAATAAATAAAAGGCAGGGTCAAATTAAAATGCAAAACAGCAACTAGACCAAAAAAAAAACTATAAAGGATGGAAAAACCAGTGGAGGCCTCAAAGACAGAGACCATGGGATTTGATTCAAAATGTTTTTCTCTCATATGCGTAATAAAAGATGTTATTCATATTCAAGTATTCTGCAAAATGTAATGAGGAAAGCAGATCAAATTTTAAATAACGATGCTTTTAAAAGGCAGTTGGCCAAAAAAGGCAGTTGGACCTCTTTAAAAATACAAATTAAAATCAACTTCTATTTTGGCATGACCTTTTAGATTTTAAAGATCTTTTCCCTCCTACCTGGCAAGTCTCTTTCTTCCTCTACCCTCTGTCTATTCAAACCCTACACAGCTTTCAAAAAACCAGCTTAAGTACACCCTCCTCCAGAGACCCCTCATAGCATCTATTATCTTTACTACTTATTTTGGCACCCAATGATAATAGCTACCATTTAGTGAACATTTATTATGTGCCAAGTCCTGAACTAAATCTTCTGGGGCAATTACCTCACTAAACACAACAATCCTTAATGTAGCTACTGCCATTATACCCACTTACATAAAAGGGAATGGAGGTACTGAAAGGCTGAGTAAGTTGTCCAAGATCGCAAAGTGAGTTGCAGAGTTAAGAGTCAAACCTGGGTCTTTTCATTCAAAGACCCACTATACCATATTGTCCCTGCCCCACATCTTAGAGCCTTTGAATGTCAGTGAAAAAACTACCATAAACAAGAAGAAAATGCATTTAAATAGCAGGATATTAAATTAACATGCAGAAACCAAAAGCCTTCATATATACATATGATCAATAACCAGCTAGAAGAAAAAATGGAAGAGAAGACACCATTTACAAGAGCAAAATAAAAGAAAATAAAGTGCCTAGGCATATGCATAATGAGAAAAGTGAAAAATATTTATTAAGAAACTATGAAACATTCCTAATAGATCTGAGTAAGTAGAAAGACATTCCATGTTCTTTCATAAGAAAATTTAACAGGATAAAGATATTCTTTGTAAGCTAATCTATAAACTTAACACAATCTCAATAGAATTTCATCAGTCTTTTTTCCTGGAGCCAGAAATGTTGATTATAAAGTTTGCTTCAAAGAATAAATAAGCCAGAATAGATATCCCTTAAAAGATAAAAGCAACAGGGAGAGCTAGCTCTAACAAATATGAAAACCTATCATAAAGCTTTCATAATTAAAACAGTATGATATCAGGGCGCCTGGGTGGCTCAGCCAGTTAAGCCTCCGACTCTTGATCTTGGCTCAGGTCATGATCTCAGGGTGGAGATCTCTCTTTCCCTCTCCTTCTGTCCCTCCCCCTGCTTGTGCACAGCGCTCTCTCTCTCTCTCTCTCAAAAAAAAAAAAAAAAAAAGACTTTAAAATAGTATGATATCAGCACATGAATTGGCCAAAGGAACAGAATACAAAAAAGCCAGAAATAGACCCACATGCACATGGAGATAGAGTATATGATAAAGGCTATCTCAATCATGGGAAAAGAAATACTTTTTAATAAATGGCATTGGAACAACTGGATAGCCATATGGTAAAAGATAAAATTCAATTTATTACTTACACTGAATAAATTCCAGATAGATCAGAATTCTCAATGTAAAAAAATGAAACTACAAGCAATAAGAGAAAATATGGGTGAAGTCCCTTAAAGCCTGGGAGTGGTAAAACTTTCCTATCACTTCAAATTACAGAAGCAATAAAAAAAAAAGATAGATAAATTTGGTCAAATAAAAATTAAAAAGTTTTGCATGGTAGAAAACATCATAAGAAAAGTGAAAAGACAAGCAACAAACTGGAAAAAATATTTGCAACTTATAATCACAGGGTAAACATCTTTAATATATAATGAGCTTCTCAAAATTGAGAAGAAAAGAGCAACAATTCAACAGAAAAAATGGTAAGAGAGATACACAGATAACTTGGAGAAAAAGAAATTAAAAAGGCCCTCAAAGATACGAAAAGATGTTCAACCTCACTCATAGTAAGAGAAATGTAAATTAGAACTATACAGAGATAGCACTTCTCACCTACAAGATTGGCAAAAATCCTGAAGTTTGACAACATGCTGTTGGCTGGCTGATCTCCCTAAGCAATGGTCCTTTTCAAGGGCTTGGCATTGCTCTTTGCTGGTGGAAGGTTGGGCATTCAGCAGTGGCAGCAGCTAGATCAGCCATGGTGAAAGGGAATCCATGTTGTTGGGCCCAAGTAGAGCCTCCATTGCTGCCACCATGACCACGCAGATCATGGGTGCTAGAGTGGATGAGGAAGCTGGTGACATCCACGGGACAGATTATCTTAGGCACCTGTAGTGGATGCTGTGTGGTGGGCATTCATGTGAGACACAAAAATCCACACACTCTGTGCCCTCTCCCATAGGTTAACCCAAATACCTCTCACCCAAACCAATGTGTTTATCCTTACTAACCTGCTGTTTATAATTCTCTCATTCCAGGTTCTCAGTTATAGACAACAGTTTCATTCTAGCTAGTTTACCCAGAAAGCAGTCAACTACAACTCAGCCAGAAATAATGCAGTCAGGACAATGTAGCCAATAAAAATATACAATCATCCCATGGAAAAATTCTGCCTGAGACACCACAACATTGGAATTGGTGTTAAGTGAGCCAACTTACAGTATCTGCCTGACCAATACAGGCACTATTTCTTTTTCAGTCTCTTTAAAGAACATAATTAACTATATAAAATCTCCCTAAAGTTTCTAAATTCAAGTATCATAATTATCAACTACCCATAAAACATCTTAATACCTTCAAAACCATATCCAGTGTCTTTAATGTGATATCCTGGCACTTGACAAGCACTTAATAAATACTTGTTGAATGACTGAATACAAGGCTTTCAAGGAAAAAAAAATTTTTTTTTCCTGAAAACCTGCCTAGAAATTTCTTCACTGAAACATAGATGATAGGTGACCCAGGTAGGACTAATTCCTAGTGAGCTGCCTATAACTCCACACCTAGTCTCTGGGGGAGAGAACGGCACTATTCACAGGGTAAACTTAAATTTACACTACCTTTTAAAGAACTTTTAAACAGAATCATTCCCAAATTTCAGTATTTTTGACATACTTCCAGGTCTTGATGTCTCAGGGTAAGGGAGAAACCCTGGTCTAGGCAGAATCTGTGAGTTCTGGCCTTCAGAGATCTAAGTCTCTGCTACATTGTAGACAATCAAGTTTCCTTGTGGTTGCCTTCATTTGGATTCCTCCCAAAATGGGGCCTGAGACCAAGATTTGAAGACAAGTAGTTGAGAGATGAGCCCAGGAAGCAGTGTGAGAGACTGAGGACGTGACACAAGGAGAGGAGGAAAGCCGATAAAGGGTGTATTGGTGAGCAGGTATCACTTTGGGCATCTGGGGCTCAATCCAGCTGGAGCCCCTGAGACACTGAGTACAGCTTACCTCAGAACTGCCCTGCTGAGGGGCCAGAAAGCCAGAGTATGTATTTATTCTCATCCCCCATTAGCTGAAGACCCAAGGACTGCTCCTAGGGTTGTTAATTTGCAGACATTTTCAGCATGCTTCCTCCTCCAGAAAGCACAGAGATGCAGGAAGCCATTAGCAAGCATACGGAATGTCCACAGGGACCTCCAGGGTGGAAAAAGGGGATAAGTGTAGAGCTTGCTAACATCTGCTATAGTAGTCAAGCTAAAAGGTTAACCAGATGGTGGGAGGTGGGGAAACTAAGAAAAGTACATTGGAAAAGCACCTCTTCGGGCTTGAGCTGTACTCTGGGACACAAGGCCCTGGGATTTTCTTTCTTGTCTGACTTCAACCCTTGTGGCAAAAGGAAGCATCTGTCAAGAGGCAGGGAGTTTCAAGGCTCCTGCCCTCTCAGGGATTAGCTACTCATCCAAGAAGAAACCACCATTTGGGACAGAGGAAGGGGAGGTAAGTAGCCCAAGACAGCTTTTTTTTTTTTTTTTTTTTTTGATGTAGTGTTCCATGATTCATTATTTGCGTATAACACCCAGTGCTCCATGCAGAATGTGCCCTCTTTAATACCCATCACCAGGCTAACCCTTCCTCCCACCCCCCCTCCCCTCTAGAACCCTCAGTTTGTTTTTCAGAGTCCATTGTCTCTCATGGTTCATCCAAGACAGCTTTTACTTTGAACAAAATGTTGAAGACAAACTTGTAGAAAGGATTTTTGACTCCACTTAGGGATTTGGAGTTAGTTAATAAGGGTAAAGCTTGACACTGGTGACAAAATTGCCATATGCAACCTAGATGTTTAATCTTTCAACATCTTACTTTATTTAGAAAAAACCTTGAAGCATAAGAATCAACTGCTAATAGCCATCATGGCTAGGGCATGGGGTGTATACTGTATGTATTTAACACATTTAGTAGATGTATATATAATAGGCCTATTTGATCTATTTTATAATTCATATATAATATAGTATTCTACATTATACATAATGCATATTTTAGGGGATGTATATGTATTTAATACACATCTACTTAAGTAGTTTAGCATAAATGTTATTTATAGTGAATATAAAGTGTATTAGGATAGGCTGGTTATAAGGAGTGAAGTAAAAAACAACCCCCAATCTCAATATCCTAATACAACAAAAGTCTGTTTCTCACAGTCTCCCAGGAATCTAAGTGGTCAGAGCTTCCACATCTTGTATCCACATTGTCTGCAACATGCATCCTTCCCAACACCCCTAGTAGAGGAAGAGAGACAGGAGAATCATACTGGACTTCTCACCACCTCAGCCCAGGGGTGACTCCTCCCCTCACAGCTCATTGGCCAGAACTAGTCACCTGACTGCCTATCTGCAAGGGGGCTGAGAATGTAGGGAGAAAGTGAAATATTTGATGAACATTAATAGTTGACAAAGCCTGCTTTTTTATTACCTAGCTAGATGGTTGGCTGGATGGACAGACATACGAAAATTCAGTGCAGCATTCAGTGCCATTATACCTAATCTGCCAAACTGATTTCCTCAGAGGTGATTAATAATTGGAGACTGAATCTACAAAACGAGAGGGGCAACAGTAATATCACTTAGAGCAGGGCTCCACGCAGAGTGAATATGAAGCTAGCATATAACTAGAATCTACCTAAGTAGGCAAAGCATTGTTTTGCCAGTCGAGTTCCTTAGGAAGCAAGTTCTGAGATTTATTGTGTAGGCTATTTATTAAGAAGTGCCCTTGGAACTAACACCTGTAGAAGCAAGCAGACACAGGCAGGGAGAAGATGAGCTGTAACAGGCTGCCGACGGCCTCAGTGAACCCAAGGAAAGCTCCACAGCTAAAACAGTCCTTCAGAAATGTCTCCCTATGAACTGAGATGGCTAGGTCTTCATATCTCTGCATCTATTAGTCATTGGATGTGGGCTGCCCTGGGAAGGGTGTGACCTTAGCAGATATATTTAAAATGCAGACACATATACACACTCTCCTGGCAGCTGGGGCAACACGTCCTTCACTGAAGAGGGATCTCAACAGCACATCAAAGTGACCTGCACACATTACACAATCTATCTGGTTATTACTTCTCTCTCAATAAGCCTAAGCATTATGTGACTTCTAGACTGTTTACTATTACTTGAATTGCTTTTCTTAAGCTGATAATTAAGAGTGTCCTACAACCCAATGTTTAAGGGCTAACACCATTTTTTTAATATGTTAAAAAGATGAAGTTTAAAATATTTTGCCAAATAAAAATCCATGCATAACACCTCTTGCAGTCGCGTGTTCTAAGAGAGCCTAACCAGAGACTGGGCGTTGAGAGGCCCCCATCCCGGCACTGATTTCCATCAGCTGATTTACTGAGTCAACGCAGAGCCATGGGAAAAGACTGTGAATGATGTCAGTGATTAGGTTCAGACACAGACCCAGACATCTGAGGGAGAAGTGCCAGAAATAAACATGAAGAAGTGACTGTGTGTTCCCTTTGAAGGTTTCTACCCTAAAGGAAGAAAAAGGTTGGCATACCTAGAGAGGGTAGTTGCTAGAGGTATAGTGTGACGGCTGTCACTGTGGGGCCTCCACACCCAGGAACACTGGCTGCTTTATTGTGGGGGAAAAGGCTGTTCAGATATAAAGCCAAAAGTGCTGGCCACCTCAGGGGCCGAGGGATCTCGGGTATCGGCTTCCTCGAAAAGCCCCGTACAGAGATCACTGTACGTTCCTTTCAGTAATGCCATATCTTTGCAAAGCTGTAGTTTCGGTTCTGTGAACTGAGAAAATTTGGAAAGTTCAAGCAGTCCTTGGCCCCCAGCTGGTGTTGCTAATTCATGCAAGGAAGCAGACAAATGGTGGAGGTCGGAGGAGAGTATGTGAGGTCCACAACTGACCTTTTTCAGGGAATTTCTGGGACAGTCTTTCTAGGATCCAGTGAGACAGAGGGGGTAACTATGTGAGGTGGCTTGATAATTATAGCTTGATTATGGCAGTTATTTCACAATGTCTACATATATCAAAACATCAAGACACATCAGTGTACAAAACCCACAAAACGACCTGAAGACTGGCAGAACAGACTCTCCACAATTAAATGTAGACAAGAAGCCATACTGAGGAGGGTGGCAAGAGTGAAGACATGTTGGGGAGCTAAAAAGACCCATGGAACTATCCACTGCAGGGAGGGAGGCCACAGTTGCAGGAGGGACAAGAAACAGACTCACACACCAGGGAGCCTTCACGGGCAAGATGAATCCCCACAACACTCGGCTTTGAAAACTAGAGGGGCCGAATTTCACAAGTTCTTACAATCAGCAGGGCTTAAAATCTGGAACTTTAAAAATCAGCTGGCTTGTCGAAGAAACAGGAGGGTGAGAGAAAACTGAGTTGCTACCTTTAAAGAGACAGTACTACAAACGGCCCCATGGAGATACAGCATAGAAGCAGCAGTTTGAAAAATGCCGGGGGTGTACATGGGGAGAGATTGGTTTACTCAGCTCAAAGTGAGTGCTGGAGGGGCAGGGATTGTTGGGAGACTTCTCCAGGAACAAAGGAGCTGGTAGATGGCATTTCTGTCCCCTGCCCCCAAGCCTAGATACGAAGACACCTACTGAAACCAACGCTACATAACTTGCCACCTAACTCGATAACACCGCTGTCCCACCTGCTGTGTTCTCCTGTGGACAGGTCCCCACCAGCCAGGCCTCAGCTCCAGGTCCCCTCCCATAGCAGACCTATGCAAACCTTGCTAACACCATGCATTCTGCCCCTGCTTGCTCCTGTGAATCTGCCCCCTCCAATCCAGCCTGCCTGGGTCCCCAGCAGCTGCAGGTTCCCTTCCACCCATGTGGACCTTACTGGCACTGTGCACCCCACCCCTGCATTCTCCTGCAGTTCAGGGCTACCGTATCTCTGGCAAATGCCTGGTCTGACTCAACTTAAGCCCAAGGGGGCCCCAGACTGGCCCACTAACAGCACAGGGACCAAACCCTGCCCAGAACAGGCAGAGAGAGACATTGCAGATGACTAGACTGAAGGCAAAAGCAGCTCAGCCACAAAAGCAGGGCATATGCAACACACATAAGAAACACCCCCAGAGTGGCAGGTTCTGGTGAACAGGGGACATTGCACTGCAGGGTACTACAGGACCCCTTCTTCATAAGGCCAGGAGGTGTAGCTGACTTTCCTAACACAAAGAAACAGACACAGAGAGTTAGACAAAGCAAGGAGACAGAAGAATATGTCTCAAATGAAAGAATAGGACAAAATCACAGCAAGAGAGCCAACCAAAATGGAGATAAGTAATATGCCTGACAGAATATTTAAAGTATTGGTCATAAAGATACTCACTGGACTTGAGAAAAGACTGCAGGACCTCAGTGAGACCCTCAACAAAGAGACAGAAAACATAAAAAAGAACCTATCAGAGAGGGAAAAAATAGTAGACTAGAGGAAGCAGAAGAATGGATCAGCGAACTGAAGGAAAGAATACTGGATAGCAATCAAGTTGAACAAGAGAAAGAAAAAAGATACAAAATGAAAATAGATTTAGGGAACTCAGTGACACCATCAAGTGTAATAATATTCACATTATAGGGATC
Organism: Phoca vitulina; assembly: GCF_004348235.1. Lineage (NCBI taxonomy): Eukaryota > Metazoa > Chordata > Mammalia > Carnivora > Phocidae > Phoca > Phoca vitulina. The sequence continues at coordinate 13,745,700 of NW_022589738.1, read as the reverse complement.
CCAGAAGGAGAAGAGAGAGAAAAGGGGGCAGAAAATTTATTGGAAGAAATAATAGCTGAAAACTTTCCAAAGTTGGCGAAGGAAACAGAAATCAGGCCAAGGAGGCACAGAGAGCCCCCAACAAAATCAACCCAAAGAGGTGCACACCAAGACACATAGTAATTAAGATGGCACAAAGTAGTGATAAAGAAAGAATTTTAAAAGCATCAAGAGAAAACAGCTACATACAAGGAAAACTCCATAAGGCTATCAGCAGATTTTTCAGCAGAAACTCTGCAAGCCAAAAGAGAGTGGCATGATATATTCAAAGTGCTGAAAGAAAAAAACCTGCAGCCAAGAATACTCTATTCAGCAAGGTTATCATTCAGAATAGAAGGAGAGATAAAGAGTTTCCTAGACAAACAAAAGTTAAAGGAATTCATGACCAATAAACCAGCCCTACAAGAAATGTTAAAGAGGGGGGCGCCTGGGTGGCTCAGTCATTAAGCGTCTGCCTTTGGCTCAGGTCATGATCCCAGGGTCCTGGGATCGAGCCCTGCATCAGGCTCCCTGCTCCGTGGAAGCCTGCATCTCCCTCTCCCACTCCCCTGCTTGTGTTCCTGCTCTCCCTCTCTCTGTCTGTCAAATAAATAAATAAAATCTTTATTAAAATAAAAAAAGAAATGTTAAAGAGGACTCTGAGTGGAAAGGAAAGACTGTAAGTGGGAGTAAGAAAAGTAGGAAACACAAAAGCAGTAAAATTAAGTATATCTATAAAAACCAGTCAAGGGATTCACAAAAAAAAAAAAAAAAAAAGACATGAAGTATGACATCATGTATCTAAAATGTGGGGGGAAGTGGAGTAAAGAATGGGATCAAAGTTAAGCAACCATCAACTTAATACAGACTGCTATATGTATAAGATGCTATATACAAACCTAATGGTAACCATAAATCAAAAACCAGTAATAGACATGCACAAAATAAAGAGAAACGAATCCAAATATATCACTAAAGAAAATCAGAAAACCATGAGAGAAGCAAACTACAGAAGAAAGGAACAGAGAAGAACTATAAAAACAACCATAAAACAAGTAACAGAATGGCAATGTGTACATACCTATCAATAATTACTTTGAATGTAAATGGACTAAAGCTCGAATCAAAAGATATAGGGTGACAGAATAGATAAAAAAGCAAGACCCATCTATATGCTGCCTATAAGAGACTCATTTCACACCTAAAGACACATGCAGATTGAAAGTGAAGGGATGGAAAAGCATTTATCATGGAAATGGAAGCGAAAAGAAAGCTGGGGTAACAAAACTTGTATCAGAGAAAATAGACTTTAAAACAAAGACTGTTTTACAGAAAGCAACAAAGAAGGACACTATATTATCATAAAGGGAACAATCCAACAAGAAGATACAACAATTGTAAATATTTATGCATCCAACATGGAAGCACCCAAATACATAAAGCAGCTAAAAACAAGCATAAAGGAAGTAATCCATAGTAATACAATAATGGTAAGGGACCTTAGCACCCCACTAGAATTAATGGATAGATCATCCAAACAGAAAATCAACAAGGAAAGAGCGGCTTTGAATAACACATCGGACCAGTACAGTCTAACAGATATAGTCAGAATATTCCATCCAAAAACAGAATACACATTCTTTTCAAGTGCACATGGAACATTCTCCAGATTAGATCACATATTAGGCCACAAAACACGTCTCAACAAATTCAAAAAGATCAAAATCATACCATGCATCTCCTCTGACCACAATGTTATGAAACTAAAAATCAACCACAAGAAAAAAATCTGGAAAGAACACAAATACATGGAGGTTAAATAACATGCTACTAAACGATGAATGGGTCCACCAAGAAATCAAAGAGGAAATTAAAAAATACATGGAGACCAATGAAAATGAAAACACAATGGTCCAAAATCCTTGGGATGTAGCAAAAGCTGTTGTAAGATGGAAGTTTATAGCAATACCGGCCTACCTCAAGAAGCAAGAAAAATCTCAAATAAACAACCTAAAGGAGCTAGAAAAAGAACAAACAAAACCCCAAACCAGTAGAGGGAAGGAAATAATAAACATTAGATCAGAAATAAATGAAATAGAAACTAAAAAAACAATAGAACAGATCAATGAAACCAGAAGGTGGTTCTTTGAGAAGATCAATAAAATTGATAAACCTTTAGCCAGACTCATCAAAAGAGAGAGAGAGAGAGAAAGAGTACTGAAATAAAAAAAATTGGAAATGAAAGAGGAGAAATAACAACCGACAGCACAGAAATACAAAGGATTGTAAGAGAATATTATGAAAAATTATATGCCAACAAATTGGACAACCTAGAAGTGGATAAATTCCTAGAAACATATAACTTCCCAAAACCAAATCAGTAAGAAATAGAAAATTTGAACAGATCAATTACCAGCAATGAAATTGAATCAGTAATCAAAAAACTCCCAACAAACAAAAGTCCAGGACCAGATGGCTTCATAGGGGAACTCTACCAAACATTTAAAGAGTTAGTACCCATTCTTCTCAAACTTTTCCAAAAAATTTAAGAGGAAGGAAAGCTTCCAAATTCATACTCTGAGGCCAGCAATACCCTGATACCAAAATCAGATAAAGACACCACAAAAAAAAGAGAACTATAGGCCAGTATCTCTAATGAACGTAAGTGCAAAAATCCTCAAGAAAATATAAGCAAACAGAATCCAACAGTACATCAGAAAAATCATTCACCACAATCAAGTGGGATTTATTCCTGGGATGCAAGAGTAGTTCAATATTCATAAATCAATCAACGTGATAAATCACATCTACAAAGAAAGGATAAAGACCATATTATCGGGTACCTGGGTGGCTCAGTCGGTTAAGCGTCTGCCTTCAGCTCAGGTCATGATCCCAGAGTCCTAGGATAGAGTCCCACATTGGGCTCTCTGCTCAGCGGGGAGTCTGCTTCTCCCTCTCCCTGTGCCCCTCCCCTCTGATCATGCTCTCTCTCTCACACATGCTCTCTCTCTCAAAATAAATATTTTTTAAAAAGACCATATTATCATTTCAGTAGATGCAGAAAAAGCATTTGACAAAGTACAACATCCATTCATGATAAAAACCCTCAACAAAGTAGGGTTTAGAAGGAACATACCTCAACATGATAAAGGGCATATATGAAAAACCCATAGCTAACATCATACTCAATGGTGAAACACTGAGAGCTTTCCCCCTAAGATCAGGAAAAAGACAAGGATATTCACTCTCCCTCCTCTTATTCAACATACTACTGGAAGCCCTAGCCACAGCAATCAGATGAGAAAAAGAAATATAAGGCATCCAGATTGGTAAGGAAGAAGTAAAACTTTCACTATTTGCAGATGACATGATACTATATATGTCGAAAACCCTAAAGATTCTACCAAAAAACAATTGGAACTAATAAATGAATTCAGTAAGGTTGCAGGATACAAAATCAATGTATAGAAATCTGTTGTATTTCTATACATTAATAATGAAGCAGCAGAAAGAGAATTTAAGAAAACAATCCCATTTGCAATTTCACCAAAAACAATAAATACCTAGGATTAAACTTAACCAAGGAAGTGAAAGACCTATACTCTGAAAACTATAAAATATTGATGAAAGAAATTGAAGATGACACAAACAAATGGAAAGATATTCCATTCTCATGGATTGGAAGAATATTATAAAAATGTCCAAAGCAATCTAGAGATTAAATGTAATCCCTATCAAAATATCAACAGCATTTTTCACAGAACTAGAAGGAATAATCCTAAAATTTGTATGGAACCACAAAAGACCCAGAATAGCCAAAGCAATGTTGAAAAAGAACAAAACTAGAGGTATTACAATCCCAGATTTCAAAATATACTAAAAATCTGTAGTAATCAAAACAGTATGGTACTGGCACAAAAATAGACACAGAGCAATAGAACACAATAGAGAGCCGAGAAATAAACCCATGATTATATGGTCAATTAATCTTTGACAAAGGAGGTAAGAATATGCAATGGGAAAAAGTCCCTTCAACAAATGGTGCTGGGAAAACTGGACAGCTACATGTAAAAGAATGAAACTAGAGCACTTTCTTATATCACACACAAAAATAAACTTAAAATGGATTAAGGACCTAAATGTGAGACCTAAAACCATAAAAATCCTAGAAGAGAGCACAGATAGTAATTTCTCTGACAAATACATAGAGGTTAAATAACATGCTACTAAACAATGAATGGGCCATTGCAACATTTCTTTAGGTATGTCTCCTGAGGCAAGGGAAATGAAAACAAAAATAAACTATTGGGACTATATCAAAATAAAAAGTTTCTGCACAGCAAAGGAAACAATCAACAAAACAAAAAGACAACCTGCTGAATTGGAGAAGATATTTGCAAATGATATATCCGATAAAGGGTTAGTATCCAAAATATATGAAGAACTTACATAACTCAACACCAGAATAACAAATAATCCAATTTAAAAATGGGTAGAAGATATGAAGAGACATTTCTCCAAAGAAGACACAGCTATGACCAACAGACACATGAAAAGATGCTCAACATCACTAATCATTAGGGAAATGCAAATCAAAACCACAATGAGATAACACCTCATACCTGTCAGTTGGCTAAAATCCCAAACACCAGAAATGACAAGTGTTTTGGTGAGGATGTGGAGAAAAAGGAACCCTCATGTACTGTTTATGGGAACGCAAACTAGGGCAACCACTGTGGAAAACAGTATGGGGGTTCCTCAAAAAATTAAAAATAGAACTACCCTATGATCCAGTAATTCCACTCCTGGGTATTTTCCCAAAGAATATGAAAACACCAATTCAAAATGATATATGCACCCCTATGTGTACAGCAGCATTATTTACAATAGCCAAATTAGGGAAGCAATCCAAGTGTTTATTGATAGATGAATGGATAAAGAAGAAGTGGTGTGTGTGTGTGTGTGTGTGTGTGTGTGTGTGTGTGTGTAATGGAATATTACTTAGCCATAAAAAAGAATGAAATCTTGCCATTTGCAACAACATGGATGGATCTAGAGAGTATAATGGTAAGTGAAATAAGTCAGTCAGAGAAAGACAAATACCATACAATTTCACTCAGAAGTGAAATGTAAAAAACAAAATGAAGAAAAAGAAGAGAAAAACCAAAAAACAGACTCTTAACTATACAGAACAAACTGATAGTTACCAGAGGGGAGGTGGGTGGGGGGATGGGTAAAACAGGTGATGGGGATTAAGAGTACACTTATCATGATGAGCACCAAGTAATGTATAGAATTGTTGAATCACTATATTGTACACCTGAAACTAATATAACACTCCATGTTAACTATACTGGAATTAAAAAAAAAAATCAAGTCATACACCTTAAATATACACAATTTTTATTCGTCAATTTTATCTCAATAAAGATGGAAAAACGTTTTCCTGTATAATATGAATAGAACCCCTCCTTTGGAACTTCACAAATTATTTTATTAAAAAATCAAATTGTTTTTGAAATTGTTTCTGGAATGTTCAACTGACATTTCTTTGAAAAGAGCACTATATTAAGACTGGGCCATGGTACAGCTCAGCTTTATGTATGTTATATATACAACCATTATTTATTTAAAAATAATTGATAAAAGCCCCTCCTTTGCTCAGTTCTAGGGGAAGTGGGAAGTACCATATAGTTGTTAATAGTCTGTATACACAGATACCGTAAGAATTAAGGAATCCTTTTATAGCTTTATGTCAGGACTCATCCAGATGATAGATTTAACTACCAGAAATCCAGTGATTTCCTCTAATAAAGTACTCTGTGGTTCCTTCCTCTTTCTTAATTCATCTTTTTCCTCTTCTTCTCAAATAAAATCTAAAAATAGTTTTAAGTGCAAATGAAGTTGAGATCCTAGGCAGAAAATTATATTATAAATATAAACTTGGGGTTTAAAATTTATGTTAAACGATGCCAATCACATTCTAGATTAGATGTGGAAAGTATATATTAGTGTGCTGATGAAAGCATATTCAATATGCCTTTTTGGTATTTCTGTGAGTGTCAATTGTGACATTACCAGATGTCATGCACTTAGATCATCTTATACAAATGAAAACCATTACTGGAATTATTACCTACCTGCTAAAATTCTTATATTTTTCACATTCTTGTCTAATTCATCTTTACACAGTTGTCTGAAATGACTGTTTTCAATGGTATTTCTTTTCTGTTTAAAATATCTGTGGATAACACCTCAATCGCAATGAGCACATCTAGTGCCTGGATTATACCCCACTAAAAAGAACCAGAGCTCCTTGAAAAAGTGGATGATTTTAGTCTGGAGTAGAGAAAGTATAAGGTGGTCTTGAAATATCTTGTGCCAGAAAATACAGAAGTGCTCAAAAACTGATGGGGTCATGTAAAAGGAAGGCAGAAGCCAGCTTGAAAGGGCTCCCACTTGATAAATATGGAACAATTTGAGTATCAAAATGAATAAGGAACTGGAATTGATTATAACACCTTGAACAACAAAAAAAATTCAAACTGACACTATTCAGTAAAAAAAAATTAAGGGCACGGTGCCTGGGTGGCTCAGTCAGTTAAGTGTCTGCCTTTGGCTCAGGTCATGATCTCGGGGTCCTGGGATTGACCTGGGTCAGGCTCCCTGCTCAGTGGGGAGTCTGCTTCTCCCTCTCCTTCTGCCCCTCCCCCTGCTCATGCCCTCTCTCTTTCTCTGTCACACTCTCTCTCAAATAAATAAATATATAAATAAATAAATAAATAAATAAAATCTTTTTAAAAAATTAAGGGTGAGGAAGAAATGATGGAAAAGGTGTTTACAGAATAATGTCAACTCATAAATGTGGGATTGTTACAATTAGAAAACCAATATTTTGCAATCACCATTGTAATACCTGATTCAGGCAACAATCATCAAGAGATGTAAAATCAGTGAGTGAAAGGTTGGTAGGGAAGAATATATCATCCAGTCTCAAAGACCCCTAGTTACAACTACAAAGAGAAAAGGAAAAAAAGAGAATAAATGAGAAAAAAAGGTACCTTTATAAATGTAGAAGTCTGGTGGAAATCACTTGAATCAAATGTTCAAACTTAATGTCACCAAAATGGAAAAAATTGACATCGTGTTTTCTACGATGTGACACACTGAGGACACAAATCACCCATGAAGTATTCCTGTAAAAAAAAAAAGGATTCTGATCATAAGGTAGTAATTGTGCAAACTAAATTCAGGAACATTATGCAAAATAGTTGACCTGGACACTTCAAAAAATGTCAATGTAATAAAAGATAGAAAAGTGCAGAAATTATCTTTAAAGAAAGTAAAGGGACATGACAACTAAATGCAATGTGCAAACTTTTTTTGGATCTTGGATTTTTTTTAAAAAAAAGTATAAAAGACAATGTGGTTATTAGTCCAACTGAAGAAATATTAGTATGGAATGCATATTAGATAACAGTAACATATCAACGTTAAATTTCCTGAGTGTGGTAATTTTCTTGAGTGTGACAAATGTATTATAGTTATTTTTCGTAAGAAAAATATGCTTTAAGTATGTATGGGGAAAATGTCAAGAAGTTTGAAACTTACATTTAAATCTCTTGGATCTTTCACAAAAAAGTGTGTGTGTACACACACGTGGGCATAAGCGCTTACACAGAAACACATTTATTTATTTATTTATTTATTTTTTTTAAAGATTTTATTTATTTATTTGACAGAGAGAGACACTGTGAGAGCAGGATCACAAGCAGGGGGAGAGGGAGAGGGAGAAACAGGCTTCCCGCAGAGCAGGGAGCCCGATGCGGGGCTCGATCCCAGGACCCTGGGATCATGACCTGAGCCGAAGGCAGACGCTTAACGACTGAGCCACCCAGGCGCCCCCAGAAACACATTTAAATAGAATACAAATTTGCAAAATGTTAATAACTAGTGAATCTAGGTAAAGGGTATGTGGGTGTCCATTATACTAGTTTTATAACTTTTCTGTAGCATTAACAGTTTTCAAAATAAAAAAAGTTAGGAAATGAAAATAACATGGAAAAAAAATTAAATTAAAAAAATACGTTGAGCCAAAGATAAAATGCAAGAGACAAAGTTGGGATGAGCAAAGTTAGAAGTAGAGTAAGGATAAAAAGTTTAAATCTATGACCTCTCATGGCTCTATTCTTATGAGTCCACCCTGCTGCCTCAGAATATTCTATCATATGCTACATATTTTTCACATTAGGAACCAAGCACCTATGGAATAATGTTAGAATCATAAGCTCTTGACCTTGTGTCAGAAGAAAAAGGTGTATGAGAAATTCAAACATTCTATAGCTTCAATGCTTCATGTCATCTTTCCTACAGACAGGGTTGCCAGGCCCTTCTTGTATGGAGGACTGACTAAATTTTATTCTCCTTGGCTGTAGGTTTATCATAGTGATAAGACCATTAGTTCCCAGAGGCTGGAAGAAGAGCTAGATGCTAGAAATTCCAGTCACTTGTATTTTTTTAAGACTTTATTTATTTATTTGGGAGTGAGCATGAGCGGGGAGAGAGCAGAGGGAGAGGGAGGAGACTCCCTGCTGAGCAGGGAGCCTGACGTGGGGCTCCATCCCAAGACCCTGGGATCATGACCTGAGCAGAAGGAAGACCCTTAACTGACTGAGCCACCCAGGCGCCCGCCAGCAATTCCAGTCACTTTGAAATGCATTTTTAAAAGTAAGAGAAAAATGTTTATCTAGTTTGTAAGGCTTCTGCCCTATAATATTTATGTGAACCTTTTCTGGGCATATTCTGTATCTGACTCCTCTCTCTTCCCTCATGGTTTTCCTGTCCTAGTGACCTCACTGACAGCTACTGTTGATTCTTTATGTGTGTTGCCTATGAACATACGTGCGTATTCACTCCTTCCTCATTCTTTTACTCATTATTTATTCATCCATCACAATTACTTATTTATGTAGGTCACTTTATCTTATATATATTTTTAATTTATTTTTAGCTCACTTTATTTTAAATGATAGTTTTACAAATGTTTAAGCAGATGAGCATTTATACTCTAAAGGGCAGGAGAGATGAACAAGAGACACAAAATGTACCACAGACAGCTGGATTGGAAAAGAAAGATTAACACAGGCCTGGACTCTCTTCTTGTATCTCCATCATCATCTACCTTTTTTTTTCATTTTAGGAACTGTCCTGATTTCCTGTTTTCAATGGCCCTTTACTATTTTAAATATCCTTGTGATTGTTTTGGACTCTACTACCTAGAAAATGAAGCAAGGTTTGTTTGCTGTTTCCAAGCAGGAACCACAATGGCTATAAAACATGGTTAGCCTGACCAAATTGGAGACAGGGGTCTAAGAATAATAGATCCCGACTAAGCCAGGCCTCTGACTGGCCAACCAGTTTTTACTGAGCATCTACTATTTATCAGGCACTATTTTTGGAAGTGGAGGCAAAGACTGACTGAGACACAATCCTAACTTAGTGGTTCAAAGTATTCCATGTCAGGTTCACTCTAGTCTCATCTGAAGGATACTGGGCAGAAGATGGTGCCCACCACATGGATATGAGTGCATCATTTCTGAATTTTATTCAGATGCTAATAACAAACATTCAATAAAGGGTGGTTTAAATAGATTGGGAGGTTATTTGTCTTTTTTGCAGCCAGAGGTAAGTAATTGAGTGGTGGCTTGACAAGTCCATGAACTCATCCAAGTCCCAAGATTCTTCTATCTTGCTGCTTTGCCCTTTTTAGCACACAACTTCTACCCTAAAGTTTGCCTCATGGTTGCAAGGTAGCCACTGCAAGTCTGGCCATTGTGTCTGCATTCCAGGCTGTGGTAAAGAGGAAGACAGAAAAGGGGCTGAAGGCTACTTTCCAGGTGAGTCAAGCCCCTTTAAAAGAGCTTTCTCAAAATCTCACCCAAAACTTTTGCCTCTACCTCATTAGCCAAAACTTAGTCATTTGGCCACCCATATCTATAAAGAAAGATCTCAACAACAAAAAATCAAGAGTACTGTCAGTTACTCATTTGTAAGTACAAGTGTAGATACTTATTATATTGGCTTGTCTTTTCAATTGGGCCCTGGTACTTTCTAAGTTAATTTTTCTTGTTTCTTTTCATCACCCAATTATCTAAAACAACCATCCTTCACTTAAAATACATAGTTGTTAAAATTCTGACTAAGGAAGAGGGATAGTCAAATGATGCCCTGAATAAAAGAGTTGAATTAATGGTAGGGCAAAGGAAGGGGACTCTCACGTAAGAGGCCCCTAATTCTGTCGCTGCTCACTTCTGCTGCCACCACTCAATTACATAGTAATATATGTATAAAGATACCTTCTCTTTATGCTGTTAGGAACACAACCTTTTGTAGGCTTAACCTTTAGCACTTGCTTGAAGTACTGAATAATGATAATAGGAGTTGGAAAGCCTTAAAAGCAGGGCTGAGGCTTCCCTGAGACAAATAAGAAATTCCACCTGTGGACAACAGCTTGACCTGTGCCCATGGAGTTCCACCCTGTTTGTGATCTTACCTTCCTAACTGAATGCCCTAGGGCACAAAGATATTACAGCATATTTATCATCAGAAACAATGCAAGGAAGACAACAATGGAACATCTTTAAAGTAGTAAAAGAGGGGCCTGAGTGGCTCAGTCATTAAGCATCTGCCTTCGGCTCAGGTCATGATCCCAGGGTCCTGGGATCGAGCCCCGCATTGGGCTCCTGCTCAGCAGGAAGCCTGCTTCTCCCTCTCCCACTCCCCCTGCTTGTGTTCCCTCTTTGGCTGTGTTTCTCTCTGTCAAATAAATAAATAAAAATCTGTAAAAAAAATAAATAAAAATAAGTACTGAAAGAAAAAGTCAATGTAAGATTCTATACATAGAAAAAAAAGGATTTCAAAAACAAAGATAAAACAAGACTTTTTCAGACTTAACAAAAGGCGAAAGAATTCATCGCCAGCAGACCATCATTATAAGAAATGTTAAAGGGAATTCTTTAGGCCAAAGGAAAATCCTACTAAAAGGAAATATGGATCTATGCAAAGGAAGGAAGAGCACTGGAAATAGTAACTACATGGGTAAATGTCTAATATTTTTCTTATTCTTTAAATATATTGAAAAGACATTTGACTATATAAACAGAAATAATTAACAATGTAGTACAGGGTTTATAATATATGTAAAAGCAAAATGCAGGACAACAATAACACAAAGTCCAGGAGGGGAGAAATGTAAATATACTATTGTAGGGGTCTTAAACTATGCATGAAGTGGTATAACAGTACTAGAAAGTTGACTGTGTCAAATTAAAAATGTATACCTAAACCCAAAAGCAACCACCAAAACAACACAACAAAGAGTTATAACTAATACGGGGAAAAGGAGATAAAATTAAATAATAAAAAACACTCAATTTGTTCCCATTTTGGTCAGTGGTAGCTCTTTCAGGTTGGTTGTCACTTTGACATGCCCTCATCTTTTTGGGGTTTTTTGAGCACTTTCTTATTTTCTGATACTACAAGATGCTCTCCTCCTTGGTCCTAAAATCAGCTGTTCCTCTAACAATCCCTGGTTCCTTTTATTGGAGACTGTATTTAGAAACCAAAATCTGGGTCCTGACTGTGCTTGCTGCTATTGGGTGTCATTGCTTCTCGGCCCTCTCAATGGATAGAGCTAAGTAATATATATATGGATACTAACCCACATGTACACACATATCTATAATTCTTTTTTTCTATCTATCTATATTAAGCTAAATGTAAGTTCATACTTCATGTCTCTGACTCTAATCCGGTATCACAGGGTTTATCCTTGCTTTCTTTTCTTGTTTACCTGTAACTTTCCTCTCACAGTGAGCACCTTGAACATACCATCCACCATCCATTTACTTGTTTAACACCACTGTAATGTAAAGTGATGGAAAAATTATATCCATACGAAATCCTGTACACAAATGTTTATAGCAGCTTTATACATACTGGCTAACAACTGGAAGCAAGGAACATGTCTTTTATCAGGGGAAAGAATAAACAAACTCTGGTGCATCCATATAATGAAATCCTATGCAGCAGTAAAAAGAAATGAGCTACTGATTCATTCATCAACATGGATGAATCTTAAGTGCATTCTACTTAGTGAAAGAAGGCAGAAAACAAAAGCTACATATTGGATACATTGTATGATTCCATTCATATGACACCTGGAAAGGGCAAAACTATAGGAACAAAACAATTAGTGGTTGCCAGGGGTTAAGAAGACCCACGTGGTTGACTATAAAGGGGATGAACAAGAGAACTTTTAGGGTGAATAAATTGTTTTGTATGGTGTTGGAGTGATGGATATATTACTACCTGTGAACTGTATAGAATCCATAGAACTATATATTATAAAGAGTGGATTCTAATGTATGCAATTTTTTTAAAAAGCTGACCTATCTAACTTGGGAAAATGATATTTTGACTGAAAACTATAAGGCTATAGACAAAAGGAACTGTACATAGTCATTGTATTTCTAGGTGGTAAATTTGTTTCTCATAAGGGTATGAGTTTAATAATGTACTTCAAATAGGGGCACCTGGGTGGCTCAGTCAGTTAAGCATCCGACTCTTGATTTTGGCTCAGGTCATGATCTCAGGGTCATGAGATCGAGCCCCACATCGGGCTCTATGGTGGGCATGGAGACCGCTTAAGATTTTCTCTCCCTCTGCCCCTCCCCATGGCCCCACCCCACTGTCTCTCTCTCTCTAAAGATAATAATAAATAAAATAAAAATGTACTTTAAATATAAAGACACAACTAATTAAAAGGATGGAAAAAGATTATCATGCTAACACTAGGCAAAAAAAAAAAGCTTGAGCAGCTATATTAATATCAAAGTAGATTTCAGAGCACAAAATTTTGTATTACTAGGAATATGAAAGATCATTTTAAACTGATAAAGAAGTCAATTCATCAGGAGGACATAATCCAAAATGCTTATAGATCTAATCACAGAGCTTCAAAATATATGAGGCAAAATCTGAAAGAACTGTAGGAAGAAATAGACAAATCCACAATTATAGTTGATTTCAATGCCCCTCTCTAAATAACTGAAGAGCAAGCAGAAAGAAAATCAGTACAGCTATAGAAGACTTGAACAACACAGCCAACCAATTGATCTAAGTGACATTTATAGAACACGCCATGCAACAACAGCAGAATACACATTCTTCTCAATTGAGTATGGAACATTTACCAAGAGCGACCATATTATGAGCCACAAAATGAGTCTCAATAAGTTTAAAAGGATATATGTCATATAGAAACTGTTTTCTAGACTGTACTAAGAAAAATACATGTTTTTTTAATTTATAAAATGTACTTATAAATTTTGGATCTAAAGAATTCTGGTGTAACAGACAGTTCACAATTGGTTACTACTTATTAGTTTTCACTGGAGACTAAGGTTTCAAAGAGTTGAAATTCTAACCATAATTAAGACTGAAAAAAAAAGGCTTAGGTCAAAATCTGAATATTAAAAGGTTATAGGTTTATGAAGGGAAGTCTTTGGAAAGGAATTTTATGTGTGGTCAGGACTAAGGTTAAAATGCATGGATTTTAAAAGTATACTGGTATAATATTAAAATTTGATTTTCTCTCTGTTAAAAAGACAAAGTTTTTTTGGATTGTTGGTCTGCTCTTGATAAGGAAATGTAAACAAGTTTTTTTTTCTCTTTTGTCTGCCCAGAAAACCAAAACTTATATTTTGTCTTTATCAGGTCTTTGATTATTTAAAGTTAAAACTTTTCAATGTTAACAGAGCTAAATTTTACTAACAACTATACAACACTACATATTTGCCTTTGGAATCTCTTATTGGCACCTTGGTTAAGTTTTATAAGGATCCATAATCCTATTTAGGCATGTGTTTTACAACTTTCTGAGGGTTTTTAACAAACTTCCCCAAGATTTGAATTATAAATAAAGTATTTTGACCAATTAAAAAAAAGAAACTTTTCTAAGGACAATGGAATTAAATTAAAAATCAACAACAGAAATATATTTGAAAAATCCATAAACATTTGAAAACTAAGTAACATATAAATAACAAAATCAAAAGAATAAAATGAAAGACAAAAAGGAAATCAAAGAAAAAATCAAAAGGGAAATTAGAAAGTATTTTGAATGGAATGAATATGAAAACAGAACATATCAAAATTGTGGGATGTCACTAAAGCAGTATGTAGGAGAAATTCTATAGCACTAAACACTTACATTGGAAAAGAACACCTCAAATCAATTACCTCAGCTTCCACTTTAAGAAACTAGAAAAGGAAGAGCAAATTAAGTTCACACTAAGCAGAAGAAAGGAAATAATAAAGATCAGAGCAGAAATCAGTGAAATAGATAACAGAAAAATGACAGAGAAAATAAATAAAACCCAAAGCTTTTACTTTGAGAACAATAAAATTGATTAACCTTTAACTAAACTGATCCAGAAAAAAAAAAAAACCCACAAATGACCAATATCAAAACAGAAAACTTGAGTTGTCCTACATTAAATAAATGGAATCTTTAGTTAAAAGCTTTCCTACAAAGAAAATACCTGACCTACATGTCTTCACTGGTGAATTCTATGAAATATTTAAGGAAGAAATAACACCAATATTCTTTGTAACTCTGAAAAGGAGGGAATAATTCCCAAGTTATTCTTCTTTTTAAAAAGATTTTATTTATTTATTTGAGAGAGATAGAGCGTGCACACGAGAGAGAACGCGAGCAGGGGGAGGGGCAGAGGGAGAGGGAGAAGCAGGCTTCTTGCTGAGCAGGGAGCGGTTGGGGGCTCAATCCCAGGACCCTGAGATCATGACCTGAGCCAAAGGCAGATGCTTAACCAACTGAGCCACCCAGGTGCCCCCCAACTTATTCTTTAAGGCTGCCATTGCCTTGATACTAAAACCTGGCAAGGACATTACCAGAAGAAAAAAATTAAAGGTCAGTATTCCTCATGAACATCAATGCAAAATCTAAACAAACTTTTACCAAGCTGAATCCAACAATATATTAAAAAATATTAAAAACTTATCATTACATTTTAACAACAAAAGATGTGAAAACTCTGTATACTAAAAACTACAAACGACTGCTAAAAGAAATTAAACAAGACTGAAATCAATGGACAGACATACTATATTCATGGGTTATAAGACTTAATATGTCAATTCTCACCAAATTGATCTATATAGATTATATGCAATCACCAATACCAGCAGGCTTTTGGTAGAAACTGACAAGATGATTCTAAATTTCATAAAGAAGTGCAAAGGACCTAGAATAGTCAAAATCACTTTGAAAAAGAGGAATAAGTTAGAAGATTAAAACTAACTTCAAAAACTTAGTATAAAGCTATACTAATCAAGACTGTGGGATTGATGTCATGATAGATAATTAGAGCAATGGAATGAATTAAATCTATATATATATGAACAACTGATTTTTGACAAAGGTGCAAAGACAATTCAGTGGAGTAAGCATAGTCTTTTCAACAAATTGGGCTGGAATAACTGGCTATCTATATGCAAAAGAAAATGTATTTGGGATCATACCTTACACCATAAACAAAAATGGATTCAAAATAGATCAATGACCTAAATGTAAAAATTATGTAACTTGTAGAACAAAGCACAAGAGAAAAACTGTGGCCTTGAGTTACAAAAAGATTTCCTTGAAACAGCACCAAAAGCCTTATCCATGAAAAAAAATGATAAATGGAATTTATCAAAATTTAAAACCTCTCCTTTTCAAAAGATAATGTTAAGAGAATGAAAAAAATAAGCTACAGAGAGAGAAAAATATATCTGATATACATGTATCATATATCTGATAAAGGGCTTGTACTGAGAATAGATAAAGAACTCTCAAAGCTCAATAAGATAATTACAAAGACCCCAATAAAGTGAACAAAAGATTTTTATAGATACTTTACCAAAGAAGATATACAGATGGAAAATAAACACATGAAAAAATGGTCAAAATCACTAGTTATCTGGGAAATGCAAATTAAAACCACAAAGGAAATACCACCTCCCACTTTTTTAAATGGCTAAAATTAAGAAGACTCACCATACCAGAAGTTGGTAAGAATGTGAAGGAACTGTAATTTGCATGACTGCTGATTGGAATGTAAAATGCACAATCACTTTGGAAAACAACTTAGAAGTTCAAAGTTGAACACACATACATCTACCATATGACCCACCTATTCCACTTCTTTTTTTTTTTTTTTTAAGATTTTATTTATTTGACAGAGAGAGAGATAGCGAGAGCAGGAACACAAGCAGGAAGAGTGTGAGAGGGAGAAGCAGACTTCCCGCTGAGCAGGGAGCCCGATGCAGGGCTCGATTCCAGGACCCTGGGATCATGACCTGAGCCGAAGGCAGACGCTCAACGACTGAGGCACCCAGGGGCCCCACCTATTCCACTTCTAGGTATTTATCCAGGAGAAATAAGAGCATATGTCCATACATTGACTTGTACATGAATTTCCATAACAGCTTTATGTAATAGCCCAAAACTAGAAACCCACTCAAATATCCTTCAATAAGTGAATGAATAAGTTAATTTTGATACATCTATACAATGGAATACTACTCACCATTAAAATGGAATAAACTGTTGATATACACAACACTATGGATGAATCTAAAAATAATTATTCTGAGTGAAATAACAGAGACAAAAAGAACATACAGTAGTATAATTTCCTTTTTATGTAATTTTTAAAAATAAAAACTAATCTATAGTGACAGAAAACAGATCAATGGTTGCCTGGTGGGTGATGGTGGTTGGTGAGGAACAAGAGGAAGGGGGATGAGAAGACTTCTGGGTATGATGAATATGTTCATTATGTTGATTGTGGTGATAGTTTAATAGGTATATATACATCAAAAGCTATTAAATTGTATACTGAAGACATATGCAGTTTCTCATATATCAATTACACCTCAATAAAGGTGTTAGATACAGGATTTTTCAATGACTGTTCAATATTCATTGCATAGTTATACTCAGCTATGTTCTCTTTGATTATCTCCAAACTTTTGTTATTATCTTTGTTCACAAATCTTTGAATGCATTTTAAGTTACTTTCTTAGGATAATAAATTCCTCAAAGTGGAATTACTGGGTAAAAGATTCTCAGGGGTTTTTTAAAAAACTTTTTTTAAAAAAGATCTATTTATTTATTATAGAGAGAGAGAGAAAGCGAGAGAGAGAGCGCAAGCTGGGGAAGGGGAAGAGGGTGAGGGAGAGAGTGAGAGAATCTCAAGCCGACTCTCCACTGAGCATGGAGCCTGACTCGGGGCTCGATCCCACAACCCTGAGATCATGACCTGAGCTGAAATCAAGAGTTGGATGCTCAACTATCTGAGCCACCCAGGTGCCCCCAAAATTTTTGATAAACATTGACAAATTGCTTTCCATAAAGGGTATATCAATTTATACTCTTACCATCACTGTATGAATTACAGAATTGGGTCATTTTAAAGAAATTTATGTTCAAAACTCATTGAACACTTCATAAATGTACTCTTGATTTCTGAGCAACCTTTACTAATACTATTGTCCTGCTCTAAAATTATCTGAAACTACTTACCACTTTCTCAATTATCCTTAATTTTTGCTTGTTGCTATACTGTCATCGCTTCATTTCACATTGTTCCTTCTTTAAAAAATGTTTATGACAGGTTTATTAAAATATAATTCACATGCCATGCAATTCATTCATTTGAAGGATACAATTCATGGTTTTTAGTAAAATTAACAAAGTTCTGCAACTGTCACCAGAATCAATTTTAGAACATCTTTATTACCTCAAAAAGAAACCCTGTGCTCATTAGCAGTCACTCATTTCCTTCTGAACGCACTAGCGCTAGGTGACCACTAATGTATTTTCTGTCTCTATGAATTTGCCTATTCTGGACATTCCATATAAATGGAATGAATACAGTATGTGGTCTTCTGTGACTGGCTTCTTTCACTTAGTATAATGTTTTCAGGGTTCATTCATATTGTAGCTTGTATCAGTATTTCATTTCTTTTTTTATTGCCAATTAACATTCATTGTACAATATACCACATTTGGCAATTCATTGGACAAAGAAGAGACTATTCAACAAATGGTATTAAAACAATTGGACATCTATTTGCAAAAAAAAAAAAAAAAAAGAACCTGGATCTATGCCTCATACCTTATCCACAAAATAATTCAAAATGGATCCCATATCTAAATGTAAAACATAGGAGCAATTGAAGGATGCAAACATAGGAGCAATTGAAGGACCTGGGTGGCTCAGTTGGTTACACATCTGTCTTCAACTCAGGTTATGACCCCAGGGTCCTGGGATCGAGCCCCGCGTCAGGCTCCCTGCTCAGCTGGGGAGTCTGCTTCTCTCTCTTCCTCTGCCCCTGCTCCTGTGCTCTCTCTCTCAAATAAATAAATAAATAAAATCTTTAAAAAAAATAAATGTAAAACATAAAACTGTAAACCGTATAGAAAGAAAAATAGGAGAAAATCATCACTGTCAGTGGTTAGGCAAAGACTTTTTTAAAAGATTTTATTTATTTATTTGAGAGAGAGAGTGAACACAAGTGGGAGGAGGAGCAGAGGGAGAGGGAGAAGCAGACTCCCCACTGAGCAGGGAGCCCAACACAGGGCTGGATCTCAGGACTCTGAGATCATGACCCGAGCCAAAGGCAGATGCTTAACCAACTGAGCCACCCAGGTGCCCCTAGGCAAAGACTTCTTAGACATGACAGCAAAAATATGATCCATTAAAAAAAAGAAAGGACTTGTACCCAGTATATGTACAGAACTCTTAGAACTACATAATAAGAAAATCAACAGCCCAGCAAAAACCTTAAAATACAACCCAGCAATCATACTCCTGGGCATTTATCCCAGAGATATGAACATTTACATCCACACAAATGATCATAGCAACGTTATTTGCAATAGCCAAAAACTTGAAACAACCAAAACGTCCCTCAATAGTTGAACAGTTACACATACTGTGGTACATTTATACCACAGAGTAATTACTCAGCAATAAAAATCAATACATTATTGATGTATGCAACAACGTGGATAGATCTGAAAGGTAGGCTGAGAGAAAAAAGCCAATCTCAAACTGTTACATACCATGTGATTCCACCTATACAGCATTCTCAATGTGCCAAAAGTATAGAGATGGAAAACAAATTGTTGGTCACCAGGGGTTAGAGTTGGCTGCAGGGAGGTGCGTGGCCATGAGGATAAAGGGAGCACAAGGGAGGTATTTGTGTCGATGGATCAGTTCTGCATCTTGCCAACTGTGGTGGTTACACAAATCTACACACACGACAATATGGCATAGAACTATACACACACATTATACCAATGTCAATTCCTGGTTTGGCATCATACTATAGTTATGCTAGATGTAACCATTGAGGAAAGCCAGTGAAGGGGACACATAACATCTCTATAGTATCTTTGCAACTTCCTGTGAATGTAAAGTTATTTCACAATAAAAGAGGTTTTTTAATGGCAAAAGACCTGAACAAACATTTCAGCAAAGAAAATAAACAGATGGCAAATAAACATGTGAAAAGATGTTCAACATCATTAGCCATTAGGGAAATGCACATTAAAATCACAAAGAGGGGCACCTGGGTGGCTCATTCGGTTAAGCGCCGACTCTTGATTTTGGCTCAGGTCATGATCTCAGGGTCATGGGATCGAGCCCTGTGTTGGGCTCCACACTGGGCATGGAGCCTGCTTAAGATTCTTTCTCTCTCCGTCTGTCCCTTCCCTTGCTCATGCTCTCTCTCTCTCTCTGAGAAAAAAATTTTTTTTAAAGATTTTATTTATTTGAGAGCGAGAAAGAGAGCACTAGCAGGGTGGGGGGGTAGGGGTAGAGGGAGAGAGAGAGAAGCAGATTCCCTGCTAAGCAGAAAGCCCAATGTGGGGCTCAATCCCAGGACCCTGAGATCATGACCTGAGTGGAAGGCAGATGCTTAACCGACTGAGCCACCCAGGCGCCCCAAGAAAAAAAAATTTTGCAATAAAACCACAAGGAAACATCACTACATATCCATTAGAATGGCAACAACAAAAAATACTGACAAAAATCAAGTGCTGGCAAGGATGCAGAGCAACTAAAACTCTCGAGAATACACTATTGGTTGGAATGCAAACTGATACAGCCACTGTGAAAAACTCTTTGGCAGGTTACTTTTTATGAAGTTAAACATATGTTTGCCATATGACCCAGCAATCTTACTATTAGGTATTTACCCTAAAGAAATGAAAATTTACATTCACCCAAAAATCTGTACATGAATGTTCATAGCACCTCTATTTATAAATGCCAAAAAACCAGAAACAACAGAAATGTCCCTCAATAGGTGATTGAATAAACAAGTCGTGGTATGTCCATACAATGGAATTCCACTCAGCAATAAAATGGAAAGAACTATTGCTAAATGCAACAATATGGATGAATTTCAAAGGCATTGTACTCCAAAGTCTCAAAAGGCTGCATACTGTATGATGCCATTTGTATGACATCTTCCAAAAGACAAACTATAGTGAGAAGAAAGATAAGTAGTTTCCAAGGGGTAGGGGTGGGGCATGGATGTGGCTGTAGAGCAGAAGGTCAGCAACTATTTTCTTCCTTTTTTTTTAAACATTTTTTTTAAAGATTTTATTCATTTATTTAACAGAGAGAGAGAGACAGCTAGAGGGGGAACATAAGCAGGGGCAGAGGGAGAGGGAGGAGGAGGCTCCCCACTGAGCAGGGAGCCCAACACGGGGCTCCATCCCAGGACCATGGGATTATGACCCGAGCCAAAGGCAGACCCATAACAACTGAGCCACCCAGGTGCCCCTCAGCAAATATTTTCTGCAGAGAGTCAGATGGTAAATATTTTAGGCTTTGTGGCCTGCATATGGTCTGTGTTGCATATTCTTCGTTTGTTGCTTCTGTTCTTTTTATAACACTTGAAAATATAAAAACTATTCTTAGCTTCTGGGTCCTAAGAAAACAGGGCATGGGACAGATTTGACTCGGGCGCAGTTTGCTGACCCCTACTACAATGAGATAGCACAAGGGAGTCCAGGATGTGGTGTGTGATGTAATTGATCTGCATCCTAACTGTAGTGGTGGTTACACAAATCTATAGATGTGTTAGAACTCATAGAAGTGTATGCACATAAAAATGTCAGTAATATTGTATGCTAATTAAGAAAAAAACACCCCAGTAACCAATCAGGTCTGCTCATCTGTCACGAGAGATCAAAGATTGCCTTTTCTCTAAGATACAGAGATCAAGAAATCTTTTTAAAGATGGTTTCTACTTACTCTATTTATAAAATTGTTTACTGTAGTAATTCCCTCAGTTAAAATGGCACCCTTGTTTGAATATGATACTGAATTCAATTGTAATTTATTAGGTTATGATGATGACAACTGTTTCTTTGAGGACAGGAAAGGCACGTGTTGATTATTCTCTACTACAGAGAAATAAATGTATTTAGCACTTATAACAATGTCCAGTTTATTAGCTGAGCAATGAACATTGAAGCTCAAAGCAGTATGTGAGTTTTAGCCTGCAAACAGCAATTCAAGCTGAATTGTTCTCTAATAAGTTGCCTTTGTAAGCGCCAGAAATGATAACTTGTGTTATGGAGAATATGCCCTTTCTTAACTTTTCTAAACTGGAGACGAGAATCTGAGATTTACTTGGATGCTCCAGAGAAGAGGGTCACTGTACCATAGCAGCACTTTTCCACAGGCCTTGCTTACTGTCAGAAAGAAGACTCAGCATATTGTATTTAAAAAAATCCAGAGAACTGACTTCTGTGGTCTGGCCAAATGAATAAATTTTTAATGCTTCCCTAAAAATAGTCTTTAAGAAAATAAAAATATTTCATCTTTAGTAGTGATTCTCTTGGTGGTAGGTTGTGTACCTCGGGGTCAGTGATATTTTTGGAAATTATACGACCTAATCCAAGAATTGCTGTCCTGGTGATCCCTTTGAAAAATAGTATAAAATCTTTCATTAGGCAGTCCTTCAAAGTATATTTATCAAGTATATACTCTGGAAAACAGTATGAGGTTTCCTCAAAAAGTTAAGAATAGGGCGCCTGGGTGGCTCAGTCGGTTAAGCGGCTGCCTTCAGCTCAGGTCATGATCCCAGGGTCCTGGGATTGAGTCCCGCATCGGGCTCCCTGCTCAGCAGGAAGCCTGCTTCTCCGTCTCCCTCTCCCTTTGCCTCTCCCCCTGCTCATGCTCTCTCTCTCTCTGTATCTGTGTCTCAAATGAATTAAAAAAAAAAAAAAAAAAGTTAAAAATAGAACTACCCTATGACCCAGCAATGGCACTACTAGGTATTTATTCAAAGGATACAAACATAGTGATCCGAAGGTGCACATGCACCCCAATGTTTACAGCAGCAATGTCCACAATAGCCAAACTATGGAAAGAGCCCAGACGTCCATTAACAGATGAATGGTAAAGAAGATGTGATATATATATGAAATGGAATATTACTCAGCCATCAGAAAGAATGAAATCTTGCCACTTGCAATGACATGGATGGAACTAGAGGGTATTATGCTAAGCGAAATAAGTCAGTCAGAGAAAGACAAATACCATATGATTTCACTCATATGTGGAATTTAAGAAACAAAACAGATGAACATAGGGGAAGGGAAGGAAAAATAAAATGAGATGAAAACAGAGAGGGAGGCAAACCATAAGAGACTCTTAACTCTAGGAAACAAACAGGGTTGCTGGAGGGGAGGTGGGTAGGGGGATGGGGTAACTGGGTGATGGGTGTTAAGGAGGGCACTTGTGATGAGCACTGGGTATTATATTCAACTGATGAATCACTGAATTGTACCCCTGAAATTAATAATATACTATATGTTAACTAAATCGAATTTAAATAAAAAATTTTAAAAAATTGCTACCCCTTAATAGTCACATCCTCTTCTTCCCCCCTCACGCCACAAACTCTAACCTCTGGCAACCACTAACTTGTTCTCCATCTCTATAATTTTGTCACCAGAGAATGTTATATGAGGGGTGTCTGGGAGGCTCAGTCAGCTCAGGTCACGATCCCAGTGTACTGGGATCGAGCCCCGCATCGGGCTCCCTGCTCAGTGGGGAGCCTGCTTCTCCCTCTCTCACTCCCCCTGCTTGTGCACGCTCTCTCTAATAAATAAATAAATAAATAAATAAATAAATAAATAAAATCTTTCAAAAAAAGAAAAAAGAGAATGTTATGTGAATAGAATCATACAATATGTGACCTCTTAAAAATGGCTTTTGTAAAAAAAGGGGGGGGTTTGTTCACTCAGTGTAGTGCCCTTGGAATTCATCCAAGCTGTTGCAAGCACCAATAGTTACTTCTTTTTATTGCTGAGTTGTATTCCATGGCACAGATGTACCAGTTGTTTAACCATTCACCTGTGAAAGACATCTGGGCTATTTCCAATTTTAGGTTACTATAAATAAAGTGCTAGAACAATCATGTATAGGTTTTGATGTGGACATAATTTTTATTCCTCTGGGATGAATGCCTTAGAGTGTGATTGCTGGGCCATATGGTAAGCGTATGTTTAGTTTTTAAAGGAAATGCCAAATTGTTTTCTGGAGTAGCTATACCATTTGACATTCCATCAGCAATGTATAAGAGATTCAGTTTCTCCACATCCTCGCCAGCACTTGGTGTTGTCATTATTTTTTCCCAGTTTGAGATATAATTGACATGCAACAGTATATAAGTTTAAAGTGTGTAACAGAACGATCTGATATATGTATGTACAGGTTTCCTCTGCTATCCAAAAGTAGGGTGTTCCTATGAAACTTCATAAGCTGAAAGGGCATAAAGCAAAGCAATTGCCATTAATTTTTCTGGAAAAAGTTTTGAGTGTTCTCAGCTCCACCAAAATCACCCCTCTTAGGCTTGTCTGATACCTTAGGACACATCTTGCTAACGAGATGCACAAAATACATCAAGATAAAGCACAAATGCTCATAGATGCTGTTGAAAGTTCTGGTGGCTAGATGCTGAGATGCCCAATGTAGTTCTGAGGGAAGAAGCTTGGCGGGGCTGCTCTCACTGCTCTTGGGGTACACGCTGCCTCTTTTTTTTTTTAAAGATTTATTTTATTTTATTGAGAGAGGGATAAAGAGAGAGCATGAGCGGGAAGGGCAGAGGGGGAGGGAGAGAGAAACTCAAACTGACTCTGCTCTGAGTGTGGAGCCCAACATGGGGCTCGATCCCACGACCCTGACTGAGATCAGGACCCGAGAGGAATCCAAGAGTCAGAAGCTCAACCGACTCTGCCACCCAGGTGCCCCAAGGTGCCCACCACCTCTTTAATGGCTCTCTGCAAAACAAACACCAAATGCTATTTTCGCTTTTCACCTTTTGTCGTAAAAGCAAAAATCTTCTTCAGGTATCTTTTGATTAGCAAAAATAGGTAATGATGTAGGTTTTTTTGTAAAAGTGAAGTGGTATAATGTGAATGTTTGAAATGCGGGGGATACCAGTGTTGCTAAATAATTACCACAATAAGTTTAGTTAACATGCATCACTTATTCATTTGGTCATACCACGGAAGTCAGTTCTGTGTATACTGTATGATCTGTCTTACGTGTAGAGCCTAAAAAAACCAAACTCATGGAAAGAGAGGTCAGATTTGTGGTTGCCAGAAGCGGGGATTAGGTGATTAGAGAATTGGGTGACGGTGGTCAAAAGGTACAAACTTACCATTTATGAGATAAACAAGCTCTGGGGATATAATATACAACATGGTGACTATCGTTAATAATACGGTATTGCATATTTGAAAATTGCTAAGACAGTATGGAGTGCCTGGGTGGCACAGTTGGTTGAGTATCCAACTCTTGGTTTTGGCTCAGGTCGTGATCTCAGGATTGTGAGATCGACCCTGCTGGGGACTCTCTCTTCCTCTGTCCCTCCCCACCCCCCCACCCCCGTGCTTGTGCGCGCATGCTCTCTCTCCCTCTCATGAATGAATGAATGAATGAATGAATAAATAAATAAATAAGAAAGTTGCTAAGACAGTAGATCCTAAAAGTTCTCATAAGGTAAAGAAAATTTTTGTAACTATATGAGGTGACCTCACCTCATTTTTCTTCCCTTTACTCTGCTCCAGCCACATTGGCCTTCTTATAATTCACTCAACACATCAGACAAGCTCCCATCTCAAAGTTTTGGCATTTCTTCTTCCCTCTACCTAGAATGCTCTTTCCCCAGATAGTCTCACTTCCTTTGGATATTACTTAATGTCACCTTCTTATTCATCTCCACACCACCACCACCATCACTCTTGCCCAAGACATCCTATCCCCCCTTCCTGGCTTTATTTTCTTCTCCATAGCACTTAGCACTATTGATACAGTTCTTTTTATATCTATATTCTATAAGTTTACTTATTTACCCTGTCTTTATCTATTTTTCCCACCACGATATAATCTTATGAAGGTATGAATTTTTATCTGCTTTGTTTTCTCTTCAGTGTCAGTGTCTAGAACCAACTCTGGCACACCGTAGGTGCTCAACAAGTATTTTAAGTGAATTATGTTGTCGTCTCTAATTGAGTGTGTTTCAACAAAGAACTGTTGGTTGACTATTATGCTTTAAGGAGTATAGTGCTGGTTGCTGGGCAAATATTTTCTACAACATATTTCTTCCATATCCTTCAATCATATTTTCACTGTATCAATAGGTATAACTCTAAATAATAAAAGATAATTTTGTCTGTCAGATCCCCATTCAATGCATATATAGGAACTGTGAATATAGGCTCCTCCTTCTTCTTCAGACTGCAGATCTTAATGAGCCAGGATTTTGTTCATTTTTTTCTTAGGTATGTATTATTCTCTCTTCTAGCAATTTCTTTGTGATCTCTTTCCCTTCTTATGTCATTCATCTTCCCCCACTCCTTGCCCTAAAAAATTTAGGAGACTGGTTGATATCCAGGAAAACCTTTCGTCTTTTACCTTGATCTTTTTTTCAGTATTATCTCAATTTTGAACAGGCTTAATTGAAAAAAAAAACATTTCTTAGATACATGTATTATTAGACATACAGTTTTATCATCAAGCTGTGCTTACTATAAAGCTCTCTCCATTGACAACGTGTACAAATTGCATTGGTAGGATGAAGAAGGAAGCAGGAGAGGCTTCTGGAACTAGCATCTGTGTTCTTCAAATATCAGAATTACTTGATGATGTTTAATGAGGCACTTGCCCATTAATTTTAACTTGGCTTTTCAAATTCTTTGGACATCATCACTCTGCAATGTATTTTTAATTTTCCAGAGTAAAACCTTTAATTATTCTTCTCATAATTTTAAAGCATAACCAATCATTATGGCATTTAATGGGAATATACTAGGTAGTCAGAAAAATATTTGAAACTAGATTGATTTAAAAATAGAGACTTGCTTTCAAATGTATGCATGTTAAAAATATTTTGAAAGTATGTGTTTTCTTCTATGGCTCCTAAATAAAATATAATGACTAGAGAGGTACATCCCCTACTTTTTACTATGAAGGCTCGATATTCAAGATAAATGCCTTTTGTTAATCTTTCCTTTTTTGATTATTTGTAATTCTTTTTTTTTTTTTTTAAAGATTTTATTTATTTGGCAGAGAGAGACATAGCGAGAGAGGGAACACAAGCAGGGGTTGTGGGAGAGGGAGAAGCAGGCTTCCCACGGAGCAGGGAGCCCGATGTGGGGCTCGATCCCAGGACCCCGGGATCATGACCTGAGCTGAAGGCAGATGCTTAACTGACTAAGCCACCCAGGCACCCCTGATTATTTGTAATTCTTAAGAAGTTACTCTCAGCTAATGAACTGGAATTACATTTCCACACTTGGGCATACTAGGAATTGTTTAAGGTTTAAAATGCATGATTTTAAGCATCTGGGTAATTTAAAAGTATAAAGTTATTTGTGGAGAAATTTAAAATGTTACACAATGGCTGAAATAAAATTCTTGGGATAAGAATAGTGTGTGTGGAGGTGGGTTTGAAATATCCAAAGTCCAACATTTTACTTTTTAAAAATGGCAATTCCCTGTTTTAGTCACCAAGAATTCTAATCACAGAACATGCCAGATTTAAAAATATTTATTTTAAAACTTGAATCTATATATTTGTCTCTTTATAAAATATCTTATGGTGCAATCAAAGGCACAGTTATTTGGTTTAAAAGTATTTACCTAGATAGAGCCCCTAGATTACTTTTCCTGCTTTCAAATTTGTTGGACTTCAACCTACTGAGTAATCACTTGTACTTAGGTCATGAGTATTTGTTTATTTTACTTGTCTACTAATGGCACATGGGAGTAAAATCCATTTTCAAGGTCTCCCTCCTTGAACAGAGAAAATACTATAATAATAAGCCTCATTATCCCACCATGATAAAAAAAAAAAAAAAACCTCTAAAGTCTTTGTTTGAAGGATTCAAATAACATCTGTTGCAATACCAAAGCACCAGTTCATTAACCACCTTTCTTCTCTACTCATTTTACCTGCATAAAATATAACTCCAGGCTCCCTAAGGTAACTTAATTTTCATTGAATTTTTTTTTTTAAAGAAATTAGTAAGTTGAAGCAGTAGAGGTGAAGGCTGTCATTTTTTTTAGTTGTTTACTTCTTGTCCATTCCCAATTATTTCTGCCACCTGGTGCACAGAAGATGTGGTCCAACAAAAGGGATTATCACACACACACACACACACACACACACACATCTGTCATAGTCCTGGTCCCAGGAGTTCACATATTTCACTTTTGTTCTTTGGTTTGCCATTTTCATGTTCAAGTTATTTAGTTGCTAGCTTTCTTTTTAAATAGGAATTATTTGTGCAACAAAACAAGATGATAAATTATCCCACCCAGAAAACAAAATATGAGCAAGTGGGGACAAACTAGTAACAACTACAATACCTACAGTATTATCTTATATGCAGAAGGAAGCACAGGCAAGCAACAGGGCCTCTCACTGACTTGAGAACAAAAAAAAAAAATAATGAACAGGTACTCACTGAATGCTCATAGAGCCAACATGAGGACAGGAGCTAAAACTGTAAAGGGTTTAATATTCCAATGGCAGGTGAGTACCAGGGGTCTGCAGTAAGGTCTAAGAGGGCTAAAACAGTCTGGCTAACACATATGGACTCTTAGAACTAATCAGCTAAAACATCCTTTAAGGATAAATATCCACACTGAGGAGATCTGCTGGTGAATCTAAATTGAACAGGATAGTGAGAATAGAGACAAAGGAAAGAACAGGTCAGAAAAAAAAAATAATAGGGGAACAGAGTCTAGAAATCCCAGAAATTAAGCCACCATAGTTTTTGACACTTCACAAAAACAACAGGAGAGAGCCCTAGTCATAAATTTACAAAATCCCTATCTCCCTTCTAAAAGTTCAGGAAAATTAATCCACTTGAAAATGAACAGCAAGGGCACCTGGGTGGCTTAGTCGGTTAAGCGTCTGCCTTCGGCTCAGGTCATGATCCCAGGGTCCTGGGATCGAGTCCCTCATCGGGCTCCCTGCTCTGGGGGGCCTGCTTCTCCCTCTCCCTCTGCCTGCCGCTCTGCCTACTTGTGCTCTCTCTCCATCTCTCTGTCAAATAAATAAATAAAATCTTAAAAAAAAAAAAGAAAATGAACAGCAAAATAAAATAAAGAACAGAAGCCACCTAATCATCTTGATAGATACAGAAGAAAGTATTTGACATTCAGAATACAACCTTTCAAGAAACCTAGAATAGAGGGGGAAATCCTCAACCTGATAAAGACATGTACAAAAACCCTGCAATTAACATGATACTTACTGATAAAAGACTGGATGTTACCTCTTAAGATTGGGAACAAAGCAAGGATGCCCACTCTTGGCACTTCACCGTTGCCACTTCAACACTGTACTGAAGGTTCTGGCCAGTGCAATCAGGCAAGAAAAATAAAAGCCATCCAAATTGTAAAGGAAGAAGAACAACTGTCTTTATTGCAAATGACATGATCCTGTATGTGTCAGAGACACAGATGGTGTATTACAGCATCCAGAGTAAGGAATTGTAAGGAATTTACAAACAAAAAACTATTAGATCTAATAAATAAGTTCAGAAAAATCCCAGGATGCAAAATAAGTTTATGAAAATCAATTATATTACTATTTACAAGCAATAAACAATTCAAAATGAAATTAAGAAAATAATTCCATTCATGATACCATTAAAAAGAATAAAAATACTTAGGAATAAATTTAACAAAATAAGTACAAAACAAGTATACTGAAAATTTAAAAACACTGATGAGGGAAATTAAAGATTTAAATAAATGGAGAGACATCCTGTAACATCCCCAAATTGGTCTATAGACGAACACAATCCCTACCAAATTTCAACAATTTTTTTGTGTGTTTGTGGAAATTGATAAGCTGACTGTTGGGAGACAATTCTCCATGGATATTCCACAGTTCTGCAGAGTGTAGGTCTTCTGAGCAAAGAACATGTTTGAACAGCAAAGACCTTGGGAGCCAGAGATTGAGAGATATATCTCCCTAAAGACATTTGCTTACATTCCAAGATAATAAATCCAGAGACCTTTCCCTCCCCTCCCCAGAGAAGATTTCCTTACATTCCAGAGTAAAGATGAGGTTATTCTCTCTCCCAAAAGAGAGGAATGGGTAGATGTGTCAGCAAACCTTATGTGAGCTTAGAGTCTCATAATTTTGGGGGTCCATTCCTGTAGCAAAACCCACTGCATATGCAGGTAAACATCTGACCCTCATTTGTGTTGCCCTGTGGAGAGCTGCTGCGCGGAGAACTGACGCAAGATGCTACTCTGGATGCTGTAATATACCATCTGTGTCCCTGACACAGGGATCTGATGTCTTCTGTCAGCATATGCATGCGAAACTGTGACAAACTTAGTTTGAAAGTAGGGCAAAATCTCAGACCCTTCACAGTTTTTGACTTAACACTGATCCTAAAATTAAATGGAATAGACCTAGAATACACCCCCCCTCCAAATTTTAAAAATGAAAAACAAAGTTGGAGGACTTTCACTTCCCAATTTCAAAACTTATTATAAACTGTAGTTATCAATATAGTATGATGCTGGCACAAAGACAGACCTATAGATCAAAGGAAAAGATCTGAGAACCTAGAAGTAAACTTTTACATTTATGGTCAATTGATTTTTGACAAAGGTGCCAAGGAAAGGATAGACTTTTATATAAATGGTGCTGGGAAAATTGGATATCCATGTGCACACTACACTCCTACATTAACTCAAAATGAATCAGAGAACAAAGTGTAAAAGCTAACATTATAAAACCTGTAATAGAAAACAGGTGAAAGTCTTAAGCACCTTAGTTAGGAAAAGATTTCTTAGATATGACCCCAAAAGTATGACTCATAAAAGAACAAATTAATAAATCCAGTGTCATCAAGATTCAAAACTTTTGAACTTCTAAGCTCAAAACACCACTAAGAAACACCAGTAAACACCCTAAGAAAATGCGAAGAAAAGCCATAGACTGGGAGAAGATATTTGCAAATCACATATCCACATCACTTTGCAAGTCACATAAAGGACTTGTATATCCAGAATATACAAAGAACTTACAACTCATTGATAAGAAAACAAACCAATTTTATAAATGGATGAAAAGCTGGACTTGTTCCCTACACCTAACCAGTACAGCTTGCTTATAATGATTAAGTGGGATCCAGAGTTTCACAATACCCAAAATATCCATGATACAGTCAAAGATGACTCATTATATGAAAACCCAGGACAACTGCATCAGATGCCAACACAGATGACTCAGATATTGGAATTATCTGACAAGGATTTTAAGGCATCAATCCTAAAAATGCTTCAATGAGCAATTATGAACACTCTTGACACAAATGAAATAGAAATTCTCAGCAAAAAAAAAGTTTAAAAAGAACCAAAAAAATTATAGAACTGGAAAGTCTAATTACTGAAATAAAAAAAATTCATTGGATAGGTTCAACAGTATATTGGAGAAGACAGAGGAAAGAATCAGAGAACTCAAAGACAAATCAATAGAAATTACACAATCTGAAAAATAGGGAGCTCTTACATTTAGGTCTTACTTTTTTTTTGGTACTGTTTAAGGAATTTTTATTAAAGCAACAATTTTATGATCCAAATTATGATTCCTTTCTCAGTTATCAATTCTGTTATTTAAAACAGAGTGACATTCTGAGCTATTCCACAGTAAAGAATTACAAATTTAAAGAAAGGAATGCTTTAAATTTTTGTACTTTGCTGAACCACTGGTGAGAAGGCAGTCTTTGATATATTTTGAATTAATTTTTGTATATGGATTGAGGTATCAATCCAAATTCATTCTTTTGCACGTGCATATCCAGTTTTCACAGCATCATTTGTTGAAATGGCCAGTTGATTTTTGACAAAGTCCAAAAGTAAATTCAATGAAGGTAGGACAGCTTTTTCAACAAATTGTGCTGGAACAACTAGGCATCCATACATGGGGAAAAAGAAGAAAAAGCCTTGACCTAAACATCATACCATAGAAAAGTTATACTCTTTTAATACAAAAGTTAATTCTAAGTGAATTATGAATTTAAATGTAAAATGTAGAACTGTCAAACTTTTAGTAGAAAACAGGAGAACATCTTCGGGACTCAGAATTAGGTGAAGAGTTCTTTAAAATGACACTAAAAACACTATTCGTAAAAGAAACCATAATAGATTAGACTTCAGAATTAAAAACTTTTATGCTATGAAATACTTTACTAAGAGGATGAAAAGACAAGCTACAGTGTGGTCAAAATATTTGCAAAGCACATTTTCAGCAAAAGCTTTCTTTGTAGAATAAGTAAAGAACTCTCACAACTTAACAGAAAAGAATCCAATTGTAAAATGAGCAAAAGACGAACAAACATTTCACCCAGGAAGAGATGTGGATGGTGAATAAGTACCTGAAAAGATGTTTAACTTCATTTGTCATTAGAGAAATACAAATCTAAACCACAAGGAGCGATCACTACAAACTTATTAGAACAGCAAAAAGAAAATATATTGATGATACCAAATACCGGTGAGGATGTAGAGAAGCTGGATCTCTCATGCACTAGTGGTGAGAATGTAACCTGGTGTGGCCACTCTAGAAAATATTTTGGCAGTGTATCAGTTTCCTAGAGTTGCCATAACAAATTACCACACACTTGTCAGCTTAAACAACAGAAATTTATTCTCTCATGGGTTTGAAGGCCAGAACTCCAAATCAAGGTGTTGGCAGAGCCATGCTCTCTCTGAAGACCATAGAGAAAGAAGAATCCTTCCTTGCCTCTCCCTAGCTTCTGGAGGCTCCCCGCGATTCTTAATGTTCCTTGGCTTATAGATGCATGACTTCAATCTCTGCCTCCATTGTCACGCGATCTTCTTCCTTCTGTGTATCTCTCTCTATAAATCTCCCCCTCCTTTCTCTCTCTTTTTTTTTTTTTTTGGAAAGATTTTATTTATTTATTTTAGAGGGAGAGGAAAAGAGATTGCGTGTGTGAGCAAGTGGGAGGGGCAGAGGGAGAGGGAGAGAGAATCTCAAGCAGACGCCACAGTGAGCAGGGAGGCTGATGTGGGCACAGTCGGTTAAGTGTCCGACTCTTGGTTTCCGCTCAGGTCATGATCTCCGGGTCGTGAGATGGAACTCCACATCAGGCTCTGTGCTCAGCGCGGGGTCTGCTTGAATTTCTCTCTCTCCCTCTCCCTTTGCCCCACACCCAAATCTCTCTCTCTCAAATAAGTAAATAAATCTTTAAAAAACCCCAAAGAATTATTAATGAGTTAGAGGTGATTACTAAAAGGATAAAAGAGAACTCTGAAGAACACAGGAATAGCATTGCAGAGAGCAGCCATTATCTCTAGAGTTGAGGGAGTAGATCCGAGGACTTGAAAGAACACTGCCCCTCCCACCACCCTCAGGGTGGGACTCAGACCTTGGCACAGGGTTGCAGCCCACTGGATGGTGGAGAAGTCCTCTGAGGTATAGCAGGTCAGAGCTGGCCCACACCTGGCAGGCCCAGACTGGCAAACAGGGAGCTGCTCACCGGTGCTGGAGACCTGGGGCTAGTGAGCTAGGGCTGGCAAGCAGG
Source organism: Phoca vitulina (assembly GCF_004348235.1). Classification (NCBI taxonomy): domain Eukaryota; kingdom Metazoa; phylum Chordata; class Mammalia; order Carnivora; family Phocidae; genus Phoca; species Phoca vitulina. The sequence continues at coordinate 13,712,444 of NW_022589738.1, read as the reverse complement.
GAGTTGCCTGTTGGGGTGCCGGGGAAATCCACTGGGCAGGGGGGTGCCACTGGGTCTCCTGTACACTGCTAGCAAGGGTGCCGCCTGCTTGGATTCTGGTGTAAATTGCCAAATGGTAGGCACCACTTGGTCTCTTGCACACCACTGGCAGTTGCATGATAGATTCAGGAAAAGAAAACGCCCCAGACCAGAAAGATAAGCTCCTGCCTCTGCTATGCTCTACACTGTTCCTCCAGCACCCTCACCCGACAAAGCCTAACATTATACTATCCGGCCGAGGAGAATTGTTTACAAGGTCCGGTATCACAAAACAGGGCAAAGAAGGGTAGATTTAAAGCTTAAGAGCAATAAACTGATAATTGGTACATCAAGTTCTTCAGGAGGTATCATTGGACTGGGACTAATTTTTTACATTAGTTGTATAGTTTGGGATTACCAAACCATGTGGGTAGTATAAATTTGGACTTCAAACCCAGAAGAGGTATATTCTTGGAATTTTGATTTTTCAGGGAGACTCCCTCCCTTCAAAACTTCCCATATAGCATTGCCTACTCGTAAAGGAGGCCTTAATCCTATGTGGCAGGGAATTATATAGCCATAATAATATTTATGCAAAAATACTTATATGTTTTAGTACTGAAAGTATTATGTTACAGATTAATTCAGATATCTGAAACCTATCTAGAACCCCTCACTGCTAACAATGCCAAATTCATTACATGGAACAAAAATCCACGGACAGAATAATAGAACATCTGAAAGAAATACAAGCACAAAACCAAGAACAACCATGAAAGAAAGCCAACTTCCCAAATGGAAGAAATAGCTAACATAGCAAACTAAAGAAGACTTTAAAATTAAGTATAATATCCCAGAGATATTTTAGACAAAAGTACATGAGAGAAAAGATATAACTAGAGCTTTTAGAAATGAAATATATGATCATTGAAATAAAAAATTCAAGGGAGGGGCTAAAAAGAATAACAAACAAACCTAGGAATGATATTAAAAATATTTACTGACTAGTATGACACAATTATCAAAAAATCAGAATATCCGCCTTGGAATAGTATGCCCTAACAATGTAAACCAGCTTAATTTCAGCCTTAAACACAAATGAAGATTGAGCCAGACAATTTTTTCAGAATACAATGCACAGGGGCAAAAAAATGAAAAGACATATCAAGAGACATGGAAAATAGATTCAGAAGTTTAAATATTCAGGGTGCCTGGGTGGCTCAGTCGGTTGGGTGTCTGCCTTCAGCTCTGGTCGTGATCCCAGCATCCTGGGATCGAGCCCCGCATCAGGCTCTCTGCTCAGTGGGGATCCTGCTTCTCCCTCTCCCTCTGACTACTTGTGCTCTCTCTCCCTGTCAAGTAAATAAATAAAATCTTTAAAAAAAAGTTTAAATATTCACATGATTGTGATTCATGGTAAAACAGAGATAGTGAGGGGCACCTGGGTGGCTCAGTCAGTTAAGCATCTGACTCCTGATCTCAGCTCAGGTCTTGATCTCAGGGTTGTCGAGTTCAAGTCTCATGTTGGGCTCCATGCTTGGTGTGGAGCCTACTTAAAAAACCAACCAAACAAACAAAACCCCCCAAAACCCACAGAGATAGTGAAAGGAAAGGAATACAGAAATAATGAACAAGATATTATCAGAGTTCAAGATGTCAGTCTTTCGGCCACTAAATACACAAACACACATATGGATTTTTTATAAAATCCCCCACCTATATACATTATGGTGAAAACTGAGGTCTTATAATTTAAAGAAAATCCTAAAAGCATTCAGAGAAAAATTAACTGGTTACCTATACAGAAACCTATACAGAAATGAGAATAAAATTGGCAACCACGGATGCTATAAGACAGTATCTTGAAAGTTCTGAGGGAAAACATTTTGATCCTAGAATTTTATACCAAGCCTCCGTAGCATTCAACCTTGAGAGCTAAATGAAACATTTCTGTTCAGCACCTCTAAATTGTTTTTTCAGACCCTGACAATAGCAAAATTCCTCAGTGTCTAGACATCCAAACTATTTTTGAAAGAATTATTTGAAAATGTACTTTGTCAACATAAAAATGAGTCAAAAATTAAGAAAAAAGAAAACAAATCTATGTCAATATTGCTGCATACTGCAAAAAAAAAAAAAAAAATCAACAGTCCAACTAAATTCCCAGGTGATTTCTATGTGTGAGGAGCACAGGTAGCACAGGAAACTGCATGTTAGGGTTCTTGTTTTGTTGGGGTAGGGTTAGAGAAAAAGGTATAGGTATTTATTGATGGTTCATGTTTATAAAAAATACATTTAAATAATGTAACAGGAATGAAACAAACAGAACTACTCAGTAAGTTATTTGTAGCACTACATTTACATTATGTTCTGTTAGGTAGGTCCATCTGAAAACGGTCCCTCTATTCTTAGCATCTTTAATCTCAATTTGATAATGGGCTATTGGAAAAATAAGTAATAGCTAATATTTATTGGGCAATTACTTTGTGCCAACACTGTTTTAAGTACTTTATATGTATTATCACATTTAAACCTAATAAAAATAACTCTCTAAGATGGAGAAAGGGTCATTATTACTATTTTACTGGTAAGAAAATTGTGGTACAAGGTAGATATATAACTTGCTCAAATAAGCCAAGATTTGAACCCGGGCCATCTGGTTTCGAATCTCCTTATGTACTACTTTGCTGCCATACTGGCAGAGTCTTCAGCTTTACTTATTTATTTAATAACTTTGTAAGCACCTCTGAATTCCAAGGCAGTGAATGAGTAAAGGAGGGGAGCCTAGTTAGAGGTGAATAAGACTCTGTTCTTACTTTAATTTACCCTCTTGCAGCTAGTGGGTAAATAGAGAAAGCAGTATGGCATGGTTTTAAAAGAATGGATTTGGGCATCAGATAGAACTGGGGCTGAATCTTCACACTAGCACTTATAAACGATGAGATTACTTCATTTTTCTAAGCTCCAGTTTCAACAACCATGGAATGAGAATAACAATAGTACCTACCTCACTGAGTGGTGGTGAAGATTGAGATGGTCTATGTAAAGAACTCAAGCCATTGTTATTTTAGGCAATAAGAACGTGTCTTTGGAGCCCACAAATAATTTCGAGCTGGGGAGATTAGGAAACACTTCATGGGAGAAATAATACTTGAGCTAGGTTTTGAAGAACAAGTAAGATGTTTAATATGTAGAAATGGGAAGAGGTCTATTCAGGCTGAGCTAACATTGCGAGCAAATGCATGGAGGCAGGAAATTAAATTGGGTCAGATCATACAGTACACTAAAGGAAATATTAGTAAATAAAGCTTGAACAGTGGCTTTGATTTGTATTTTGGGAAAATAAATGAAATGAGATTATGAACTCCAGGCAGACAGAACTTCTTTGATTTCCTCCTTAATTTTGCTACCCCGTGTCCCATAGAATAGAACTGAATAGCATAGAAGTTACATGCGTATCACATGTGTTGATGGGGTAACCCCATGTCTGTATCCATCTGCTTTTGCCCCCTCCTTGTGTCCATTCGAGAGGCTACAAAAAGCCTTGGTTTCCCAGTCTCCCTTGCAGCCAAGAGTGGCCATGCTTCACAGCCTGACTAATGAACGACAAGCAGAAATCTATTGGAGGGCTGGGCGCCTGGGTGGCTCAGTTGGTTGAGCGACTGCCTTCAGCTCAGGTCATGATCCTGGAGTCCCGGGATCGAGTCCCACATCGGGCTCCCTGCTCAGCAGGGAGTCTGCTTCTCCCTCTGCCCCTCCCCCCTCTCATGTGCTCTCTCTCTCTCTCTCTCTCTCTCTCATTCTCTCTCTCAAATAAATAAATAAAATCTTAAAAAAAAAAAAAAAACCTTTAAAAAAAAAAAGAAATCTATTGGAGGGCTCCTGGGAGAGTCTGGCTTTATTTATTTTTTTTAAGATTTATTTATTTATTTGACAGAGAGAGAGAGCACGCAGGGGGAGAAGCAGAGAGAGAATCCTCAAGCAGACTCCCCGATGAGTGCAGAGCCCAAGGTGGGGCTTGATCCCAGGACCCTGAGATCATGACCTGAGCTGAAATCAAGAATGGGCCACATAACCGACTGAGCCACCCAGGCACCCCCAGAGTTTTGCTTTATAATGAAAAGGAGGACAAATATCCTGGGACCATCTCTTTTTCTCTACTTCATGCCATGTCTGGAGTTGCAGCAACCATCTTCTGATCATGAACTTATGGAGCAGAGAATCCTGATATAGTTAAGACATTAAACCAGTTCCTGGGGCACCTGGGTGGCTCAGCTGGTTAAGCATCCAACTCTTGGTTTCAGCTCAGGTCATGATCTCATGATCTCAGGGTTGTGGGATCAGGCCCCATGTCCAGCTCTGCACTCAATGTGGAGTCTGCTTGTCCCTCTCCCTCTGCTCCCTCCCCCACACTCTGTCTCTCTAAAATAATAAATAAAATCTTAAAAAAAATTCCCCAGCAGCTACAAATCTCCAGACACCTTGTTATGTGAGAAAAATGAACTCCCATCCATTGCTGGCCACATTGTTCTTGCAGCCAGAATCATTCCTAGCTGATACAATGGAAGATATTCTGGCTTTGAGAATTTTAAAAATAAAGTAGAACTAGTTTTTACTCAGGCAGAGTTTTATTTATTCTGTTTTTCTCCAGTCAGTGCCCACAGTCCTAATGATTTTGAAACCTAATCTAGTATTTGGCTGAGGTCAGACCAGATCTGGGAAAGTCTGTAAATGGGCTGTGACAACTACATACCAGAGACAGATGGGTTTACTGTTCAGTGGCATTATTCATCAATACAGGTTTCTGCATGGGCCCTTAAATCTATTTATTATTTGTTCTATCTGCAAAAGTGTTCTGTTGTCAAAGAGAAAATACTCTGGCATTAAATAATGACCTACAATATCAGAATAATTGAACGCAACATACATAAAGTGGAAATAATTGACCAGTATGGAAATTCAGCATGACAGAACTGTTACTTTGCTGCAATGTAGTCTAACTTTTCTGCAGTGAAGAAATTGTCATGCAATGATTCCAGGGGATGATAAAAGCTTAACCCAGTATCAGATTTCAAGGTATAGATTTATCCACATATATTTTTATATCTTGGTGGCCTTCAAAATCAGATCGTTTGGGTTCAATATCATCTATACATACAAAATATATACTAAATATACAACACATACATTTCTGGTTGTTTGAGTCAGCAAAAAGATAAAACTGAAAAATTAAGAAAACACATATAAATGAAATTACTGAAGAATCAACAATCTCATAATATTTGGCAATCTTATTTTGTGCCTTTGGTTTAGTGAATGTTGCTATACCACTACCTATCTCTCAATACTAACTAATTCAACAATCTTTTGATAACATTAGAGGAGCTAATTTTGGCATCCTTTGTAAGTATCAAATAAAAACCAAAGTTATAATTCACATTTTCTTGAGGAGCATCATTTTCTCTCTAAACTTTGCTTTTAGCTTAGAATTCAGAGTTTCCTTCCCTTTTGGCTCATTCTCTCTTGTTCAAAAATCTCTAGAAATAATGGGCTACAGTTTTTTGAAGTAAAAATGAATCCTTTTATGAAAAAGATTTATTTATTTGAGAGAGAGAGAGAGAGAGAAAGAGCGCGCAAGTGGGGGTAAGGGGCAGGGGGAGAGAGAGAAAGAATCCTCAAGCAGACTCCCCGGTGAGTGTAAAGCCCAAGGTGGGACTCGATTCCAGGACCCTGAGATCATGATCTGAGCTGAAATCAAGAGTCAGACACTTAACCACCTGAGCCACCCAGGCGCCTAGTGAAAGTGAATTCTATACAAATATTTCCACTGGTTTATGGGAGAGGTAGTCACCACCGGTCTCAAGCATCCTTACATTGTCTTGCTAAGTGTTCCACACTAAGGCCTTACCATCCCCTGATACTGACTAGTTTCTATAGAGTCACATATACAGTAAGGTTAGTCAGGGTGACCAAAAGATGACTACGATGTGATGGTTTGCTCCCTGGAATGGGGAACAGGCTTGTTTGATGCTTACTACAAAACATGCCGAGTTCTCGATGAGTTCCTCAGCCGTGGCACAATCCACTATGCATGTAGCCTCTCATGTCACATCGGGAGACTTGGGGACACAGGAACTGGCACTGCTATGCTGATGCTCCTACTGTTTGCTGTGCTGGAATAAAATGTCTCATTGTGATTTACTGAATCTTGTTGCCTACTTTTTTGACATCTGTGGAAGTAGGAGTTTTACTCTGTTAGCCCCCATCAGACTACCAAAAACAAACCTATAGTGTAACAAAATCAGGTTAATCAACCCAGTGCAATGAGGGAGATCACATCAGAGGAACCATGAGACATTTTATCAAATGAAGGATAAGATAGAGGCATTATAGGATTTGGGGGGAGGGTGGAGTTTAGGTGAAATTTAAATGAAGCCATAGGCTCAAAGCAAGGCTATGTGTAAAGGGACCAAAATCAGCTCTAAGCTGCAATGTAAACCCCTGGATTCCTTGGAATCTACCAAGTTAGGATATACGTACAATGTTGAATCCAGAACCCCTCCCTGAAGCTTTGCACCTACGGTAATAATTGCAGCTGTTTCTCTAGATCAAAGTGACTTAAATTCTCCAGGCAAGAACGGGATGTTGTATTTTTAAAGATATATTTTGAAAAAGCCAAGTTTCTGATAGTCTATGATTTTAGAGAATAAAGTTTCTCAGTGAGTATGGCAGCAGTAGTCACCCAAAGAAGGTGGTTATTATGACATTTTATACCTATAGCATGTCCTTGGGAGAAATATTACTTCCTGTTAACTGTGCAATCATAATTTTTAAATGGAAAATTCAGTTATATATATTTTTAAACCACAGTAATAATTAACAGTGGCTGTTTTTAGGAATTTAAACTTAAAAAAATAAAAAACTTTTTTCAGAATTATTTAAGAGTTTGATATAAGTACAAAAAGTAAAAAGAATATTTTGAGTTTAACAAAATATGTTCTACAATTTTTAAATAAGTCATAACAGAAACCCTCTGTTAGCAGAGAATTAGTTGGTTGTTTTACCAAAAAAAAAAAAAAAAAAACAGAACAAAAAAACCTAATTTTTTCTATTCTTGGTCAATGGACATTTGGGTTGTTTTCATCTTTCAGCTATTGGGAATAGTGCTGCTGTGAACATCTGTGTACAAGTAATTATATACCCACTTTCAATTCTTTTTGGATATTTACATAAGAGTGGAATTGCTGGGTCATATGGCAATAGTTAGCTTAGCTTTTTTGAAGACCAACCAAACTGTTTTCCACAGGAGCTGTGCCAATTTACATTGCCACCATCGACGCACTGTGGAGCCCAAATGCTCCACATCCTCACCAACACTTGCTATTTTCTGTTTTGTTTTGTTTTTTAAAGATTTTATTTATTTATTTGACAGAGAGAGACACAGCGAGAGAGGGAACACAAGCAGGGGGAGTGGGAGAGGGAGAAGCAGACTTCCCACTGAGCAGAGAGCTGGATGAGGGACTCGATCCCAGGACTCTGGGATCATGACCTGAGCCGAAGGCAGACGCTTAACGACTGAGCCACCCAGGCGCCCCTAAAAATTTATTTTTTTTAGAGATAGAGTGCAAGCTTGAGTGGGGGAGGGGCAGAGGGCGAGGGCGAGAGAGACTCTTAAGCAAGCTCCATGCTCAGCACAGAGCCTGACATGGGGCTTGATCTCACAATCCTGAGATTATGACCAGAGCTGAATCAAGAGTCGGACGCTTAACTGACTGAGCCACCCAGGTGCCCCGGTATTTTCACTTTCCTGATAATGTCTTTTGATGTGGGAAAGTTTCTAATTCTGATGCAGTCCACTGTATCTCCTTTTTCTTTCATTGTTTGTGCTTTTGGTATCATAATTTAAGAGTCCGTTGCCAAATCTAAGGTAATGAAATTTTTATCCCTATGTTTTCTTCTAAGGGTTTTATAGTTTTAGCTTTTACATTTAGGTCTTTGATCCATTTTTGAGTTAATTTCTGTACACAGTATAAGGTAAGGCTCCAACTGCATTCTTTTGCATGTGGATATCCAGTTGTCTGGCACCATTTGTCGAAGAGACATTTCCTTCCTCATTGAATGGCCTTGGCACTCTTGCCAAAAACCAGTCAGCCACAGATACACAGGTTTATTTCTGAATTCTCAGCTCTAATCCATTGATCTACACTGTTGCTTGCTTGTTCAGTGACTTTTCTAAACTATTTTTGTAAAGTCTGTATTCTTTGTCACATGTGGCTACCTAAGCCTCTGTTCTGTTAGCTTTGTGATCAGTTAGTGTTTTGACAGTTTCCTTAAATGCCAGAAGAGAAGAAAGAGGAAGAAAAGGGAAAGAGGAAGAAGAGAAGGAGAACAAGGAAAAGGGGAAGAAGGAAGGAAAAAGAAAAAAATAAACTACTCTCCCAGTTTTCATGGATTGGCTCAATATGGGAGCACTTCTCCAATGCTTAGCCAGGCTCATTTGCAACCCTGCCTTAGCCTTCACATCCTGCTTTCGTGGAGCCTGTAGTCCAGCTGGAGGCAAAAGCTTAGGGTCTTTTGAGGTTCTTCTGAGCTTGTATCCGGTCCTGGGCATACATGTGGCCTTCTTGATTCCCAAGTATATGTGGGAGCTTCTAAAAGTCCGTATTTCCCCATGTATCTTCTTTCCTGATCTCTTCCTTACTAGGCTTTATGGTCTATTTGTCATCCTGACTGTTGTCCCTTGCCCCCAGGCTGCTACAGCCAATCCGTAGGCCTCTAAATGCTTTGGGCAAAAGCTGTTCAGGAAGCTGCCGGTGGTCCAGGAATGCTCCAAGTTGCCAGAAACAAAGGTAAACGTTGTGCAGGTCCTTTAGAGAGCCACCAGACAAGTCTAAACCCACAACTACAATTATTTGAGAATAAGGTCCATATTGCTCTCTTAGGCACTAGCAACCTGCACCCAGAGTATGAGCTGCTGTCCTCATGGGTGCTGCCAATCTAGGGCATGGGAGACCATAAGTGGGCAATTTAAAATGCACTGTGCTCTCTTTCCATAACTCAGCAGCTGTTGTCTTCACCAAGCCTTCCTCTGGTTGTTTTAATTGTTTGCTAGATTCTAGAGTTTTGCAAAAGTTGATTCTGATAGTTTTTGTCAGCTCATTAGTTGCTTCTGCGGAAGGATGCAGCCCTGGAGTTCTCTAACTCTGCAATGTTCAGTGACATCACTCCTTAATATACCTTCATATGAATGTGTTTGAATGTAAATATATAGCAATGTAAATAGACAATAAAATTAAAGGCTTTAATTTTAAGAAATAATTAGTGTTAACGTATTAAAATGTATTTTTTAAGATTTTATTTATTTAATTATTTATTTAGAGCAAGTGGGAGGAGGGGCAGAGGGAGAGGGAGAGAGAATTTCAAGCAGACTCCGAGCTGAGCATGGAGCCCAACATGAGGCTCAATCTCACGACCCTGAGATCATGACCTGAGCTGAAATCAAGAGTTGGACACTTAACCAACTGAGCCACCCAGGCGCCCCTTAAAATATGTATTACATTGAAATCACTATTTTAATAAACTAGCAATTTCCTTAAGTAACAAAAAAATCATATCTATTTTCCTGCATGCATATTCATATTTTATGTAATTATTATATTGTATATAGTATAATTATTTTTATTATCTCCTTTAATCTACACAGTCAACTTTTGTTTTCTCCAGACCCAGAGAAAACTAATAGACAGGAAATCAAGAACCTCTAGCTAATTTTCCCTGCATACACTTTTTAGATTATATTAATAAATTTTAATGGGGAAAAATAAGGACATGATCTAAAGCACTGGAATGTTCCATTAACTCACAACAGTTTTATAACTTACAAGAATGAGAGTAAATTGAAACTACATTTAGTGACCAAAGTTTTATATATTTTTGTACTTAGAAATTGTCCAAGTATCCTAAGATTATTTGTCAATGAATTCAATCTAACATTTAAAACCTAACCAGATATTAACTAAAGATCTGGATAAAAGATGTCTGTTAAACTGTAATCTGGTGAAACACCATTTTTTATTTTGTAATCTTTAATATTTTGTGCAATGAAAATGTATTTGTTCCATAAGACCAATATAGGAAATTTAGGAAGTTTAAATAATGAGAAGTTTGGCCTTAGTTGCATAAACTAGAACACTGACTTGCATTAATTTTACAGACTAAAACCAAGAGAAGACATTCTTCTTACCTGTAATTATAGTAAAAAAGGCCACGATTTACTTTTCATGTTTTTTAAAGTGAAAGAAACACAGTTTATTATCTTTTTTTTTCTTCCTCATAGACATTTATGACTATCTGTATTAGATATTCCTAGGATATGCACCTAATGACAAAATAATTTTTCTTATTATCTTTAAAATTTCCCAAGTGAGGCAGGGAGAAAAACTGTAAAAGGAGAGAAGGAGCCAGTTTCAGAATGAAGTTAGCACTGTAAAAGCTAAACACCCATTTTGACATACGGTTATATACACCTTCCCACAAGAGTCATTAGAGGTGTTTTAACCAGTAACTTGGGGCCTTGATAATTTTATCAAGTCATACCGCTGAATAGTCAGTACTTGCTAATACACAGTGTATGGAAAAATAATGTGATTTCTCTTTTTCAGACAGGATAGTCTCCTCGTGAATTTTTTTCCTTTTGTTCTAAAGCACCTCTCAGATGAACAATCTTATTTATGTCAAAGTTACCTAAGGTGGGCACTACAATTCCAAATTATCCTCAGGGAAGTTATGCCAGAAGTTAGTATGTTTATTAGCAAACAACTTCCTGAGAAATTACCTGACGCTCAGTTAAACATAAAAATATCACTCACAAATGACTTGGGCCCTTAACTCTAATAATGTTAAGTCACCTCAACTGCTCACTAGAAAAATCAGCAGCTTCCTGGAGGGCAGAATATTTACAAAGATCTCTCCCAAGGCCAATTTCTCACAAGTTCTCAGACAACATACAAGATGATAGACAGGAAGAACACAGAGGATAGTATTAAAAGACATATTTCAGGGGTGCCTGGGTGGTTCAGCTGGTTAAGCATCTGCCTTCGGCTCGGGTTGTGATCCCAGGGTCCTGAGATCGAGCCCCACGTGGGGCTCCCTGCTCATCGGGGAGTCTGCTTCTCCCTCTCCTTCCGCCTCTCCCCCAACCCCCTGCTTGTGCTCTCTCTCTCAAATAAATCAATCTTTTAAAAAAAAAAAAAAAAAAGACATATTTCATCAGAGGACACCAAAGTCTGATCGGAACTCTAAAATCCCAGGATGGGATAACAAATCTGACACCAAAGGGCCAAAGAGATCATCAGAGTCCAGATTCGGTGCAAAACCCATACTATCGGGATAGAAATGCCTCAAGTAGGGGAGATGCAAGGGGCTGCAGACGTGCACATTTTACCGAGTGAAGGGTCCTGGTCCAGAGCAGTGAGGGTCCTGACCATACCTTGGTAGAAACCCCAAATTATCCTAGCCTACTCAGCCTAAGATCACCAGGGACAAACCTGTAGTCCAACAAAAATCAGTTTTTGTTGAGCCATTGTGGTGAGGACACCTGGGACTGCTTTGGCTAATGAGTGGAGAGCTGTTGAAGACCTGGCCGGTATGTCTGAGCCTGAGTGCTGTCGGTGCTCCAGACTGACTACAAAATGGACAGAACGAAAGCCCCCAGGACGAGCCCTTCACTGCAGAGAATGGCTGAAAGGATGTGGTCTGCCCCACCCCCACGTCGGGTGGAAGACCCCACTATCTTTGCTTTTAGTACTTGGAGGCCCTCAGTGGTAGGCGGTGATGACACTGAGCCAAAAAATGCCTGGGATAAAGATGGGCAGCCCAAACAAGGCAAAGACTCTGCAGTGCAAGACAAAACTAGGAAGGGAATATCAAACTCCCTCCAAAGGGACCCATAAGGCAATGTGGATATGGCTGTTCAAGCAGGGGCTACCCACAGAGGAGATCGATAGGGTGAGGACCAAAGAAATTTGGTCCGGATATTGAGCCATGGGAGGAGGGGCAGCAGACAGTGAGCTGTCCACCCAGCTGGAATGGGGAGTGCCTCAATGAAACCAGATTCCTCCACAGAAATCGTTCTCTCTACTGGAAGAACTAAGAAGCCAAGTGGCTGCCTTACAACAAATTCCTCCTTCGGCACCTTTACTGCTTGACTGTCAACTATGTATTCTGATTTAACTGCCTTTAAGGAGAAAGGGGACTGAGGATGGGGGTTGAGGTTTCTCCACTCCCAGGACAGACCAGAGGCCTTAATCTCTAATGAGGGCACAGTGAGGTGAAGGGAGGGCAAGGAAGCAGGATAAAAATTTTTATGACTCACTCATTTACCAGTGCTCGTTCACAGCCATGCATTCACCTGGCCAAAATTGGAAATGAATATGAGGAAGGGAATTAACTGTAACCATCTGAGTCTAGGTTTTTGGACCCTTGTTGTACACCTTTGGCAAAGGGAGACTGCTTCTGCTCGGAGGCATCCCAGGGGGTTCTGGACTTGCTGCCACCCTGACACCTACCCACGACATTCCATTTGCAAAACAGCTACTGGTCTGCTATCGGGCAGGCACTTGGAGAGACTGAGCATCTCACCCAGTACCTCCGGGTTAGAGTGCACCTAGATATTCTCATCTTAGGTTGGCTCTACTCAATGCTAACAGAGTCAGAAAGGCACAACAGTCTTTTCTTATTTAATGAAAATGGCACGCCTAGTCCCATAGGTGTGTCCTCCTCACATGAAGATATTGTGGCCACAGCTTTAGGGGCCATGGTAGCCCCCCACTCCTAGATCACTCATAGGGGCAGCCTCCAGCTATGTAGCCACTAGCAGAGTGTCCTTGAGGATGCTTGGGCTTGGCTTACTGATGGCTCAGCCAAACTAAAAGCTGACAGTGTGTCCTGGGCGGCAGCAGCTGTCCAGCCCCAAACACGTGGTAAGGACTGGTTCAGTACAATGGGCCAAACTGAAAGCCATCACTCTTGCCCTAGGCAGTACTGCTGAGGACCACCCACGTTATATTTTTCCTGACTCTTGGGCTGTGGCTAATGCCCTAGCTCTCAGGTCAGGCACCCGGATGACGACTGACTGGTATAGCAAAGACAACCCTCTGTGGGGCTGTGAACTCGAAAAAGCCATTGCTACAGCCCAACAGGACATCTATGTAGCCCATGTGGACACTTGTAGAAAGGGTCCACACCCAGGAGAGACTGAATGCAGCCATATGGCCTATCAGGCTTCCAAGGGAACATCCTTTGGAACAGCTGAGTAGAGGTCAGGACTGAAAGGATGGGAGCAACGGGAGACTGGGTACTCCATATTTATGATTCCACCCGGACAATCTCTAGTCCCTCCTCTTTTTTCTCCTCTGGTCCTGGTCCTGGAAAGCCTGGCTAGTTTCATCTTAAGGTGGCAGTCAGACCACAGGGGGAAGGTGACTACAGTCTTTGCTTCTGCTACAACTTGGTTTCAGTTGTTGGGGGTGGAAGAGCACTGACCATGAGGAGAACAATCAGTTGGTGACATTCATGAGCCCTAGAGTATCCCTCCAGTGGCCTGCTTGATGACAGGGGACATCACGGTCCCACCAAGTTCTACCATGGTGCCCATCTGAAATGGAAGAAGGTCTGGGTGGAGGTGGGAGTTAGCTGAGTGAAGAGAGACGTAGTGGCTACTGACTTAGACCAAATGAACTAGGTGGCCATGGAAAGGGAACAATAACCCTGATACCTGATGATGGGATACCTTCATCCCTACAAGGTGTGCGTGTGTGTGTTCGGGGGGAAGGAGTGGGAACATGGAATGCTTTTTCTGTCCCCTTCACCCAGCACTACAGCATCACAAAACAGTCACATGGTTCATGTGAGTCAAGCAGCAGCTGCAAGTGACACTATGACCCTGCTGCTGGGTTTGTCATCTCATCCCTGTGCTATGAACTCATCTGGGCTTGGCCACATTGGAACTATTCTGCTGTGCCGGACACCCTCAGGATGGCAGGGCTATTCAGCTCTGCCTGGTACCCTAACAAAAAAGCAGGACTGCTCGGCTGGGCCTGACATCTCAGCTCTCTCCTCATGCATTCACCAGTGCAATCTTGTTTCAATCTGACTGCTAAGAGTTAAGGCATTGAAGTGGGCCCCAGGGTTTCTCAGTTATGATGCAGCTCACTGAGCACAGGGTCTCCATCTGGGCCCATCACATCATGCCACGGGACTTGGGGGCATAAGAACCAGAGCTATCATGGTGGTGCCCCTGCTGTCTGCTGCGCTGAGGCTCACTCTGATCATATGGTCTACTTTTAGCACCAATGGATGGCAGGTTTACTCCTAACAATCCAGAGGGCGGGGTTCTTCCCTAACAAAGATAGAAGAAGGCAAGATAAGATTTTTATCTCTCTCTTTTCAAAAAAGATTTTATTTATTTATTTGACAGAGAGAGACACAGCAAGAGAGGGAACACAAGCAGGGGCAGAGGGAGAAGGAGAAGCAGGCTTCCTGTGGAGCAGGGAGCCCGATGCGGGGCTCGATCTCAGGACCCTGGGATCATGACCTGAGCCAAAGGTAGACGCTTAACGACTGAGCCACCCAGGTGCCCCAGATTTTTCTCTCTTAATGAAGAATATAACTATATTCTAAATGGATTCCTTCTTCCTTCTATTTCTTTTTCCTTTGTTCACCCATTAGAAATCAGTTATTTAGGGGGCACCTGGGTGGTTCAGTCGTTAAGCGTCTGCCTTCGGCTCAGGTCATGATCCCAGGGTCCTGGGATCGAGCCCCACATCGGGCTCCTTGCTCAGCGGGAAGCCTGCTTCTCCCTCTCCCACTCCCCCTGCTTGTGTTCCCTCTCTCGCTGTCTCTCTCTCTGTCAAAAAATAAATAAAATCTTTAAAAAAAAAAAAAAGAAATCAGTTATTTAAAAGATAATGAATTTTACAAAGAGGTATCTGTACCCCCATGTTCACTGTGGCATTATTCACAATAGCCAAGACGTGGAAACAACCTAAGTGTCTGTTGATGAATGAATGGATTAAAAAACTGTGGTATCTATTTATCTATCTACACACACACACACACACACACACACACGAATATTATTCAGCCATAAAAAAGAAGGAAACCCTGCCATTTGGATAAAACTTTGATGGCAATAGGCTAAGTAAAGTAAGTCAGACATAGAAAGACAAAGATCATACTGTATGGTCACACTTACATGTGGGAATCCAAAAAAGCCAAACTCATAGAAACAAAGAGTAGATTGGTGGTTGCCAGGGGCTGGGGGTGGGGGACACGGGGAGATGTTAGTCAAATGTTATAAACCTCCAGTTATAAAATGCGTAAGTTCTGGGGATCTAGTATACAGCATGGTGACCATAGTTAACGTGTATTGTATATTTGAAAGTTGCTAAGAGAGTAGATCTTAAATGTTCTCACCACAAAATTTTTTAAAAAAGTAACTGTAAGGTGAAAAAAAAGACATTGAATTTTAGCACAGCTAGAAATTTTTAAGATTATACATTTGGATAAGTTTTTGTTTGTTTGTTCGTTTTTAGAGCTCCTTGCAAACATTCTTATTTCAAGGCCTGAAACCAAAGTTGTTAAAATATTTGACACTTTCATGTCTTTTATAAGCAGGTATAATTTTAGGTTTCCTGGTAGTTTTTTTAATGTTAAACACTCTATAAATTACACAAATGTTTTAAAAATCTGAAAGATGGGGTGCCTGGGTAGCTCAGTCAGTTAAGCGTCTGACTTAGGATGAGGTCATGGTCTCAGGGTCCAGGGATCAAGTCCCATATCTGGCTCCCCGCTCAGCAGGGAGTCTGCTTGTCTCTCTCCCTCTGCCCCTCCCCCCACTTATGCTCTCTCTGTCTCTCTCTCAAATAAAGTTTTTTAAAAATCCAAAAGATTAAATATATACTTAATTTATTACATATATTACATATTAATTATATTTATTACATATTTATTAAATATACATATATATTTTTAAAGATTTTATTTATTTGAAAGAGAGAGAGAGGGAGCACAAGCAGGGGGAGCTGCAGAGGGAGAAGGAGAAGCAGACTGCCTGCTGAGCAGGGAGCCCGATGAGGGACTCAATCCCAGGACCCCAGGATCATGACCTGAGCCGAAGGCAGACCTTAACCGACTGAGCCACCCAGGTGCCCCTTAAATATATATTTAATTTATTATATATTATATATATATATATATTTTTTTTTAAAGCTGTTGATTAGGAAAGAAAAAGATCTGGACCTTTAGTTGACTACCCATTTGCAATTATTCAAAACTTTTTACTATGCATATTCTCACACCTACAGAAGAGAAGGAATAGAGGATAAGGAACTTCCACGTATCCATCATCAACTTTAATAATTCTCAACATGTTGCCAATCATATTTCATCTACCTCCGCCCACTTTTTTTCCTAGAGTGTTTTCATAGAAATCCTAGACACTTCATTTCACGTGTAAATATACGTAAATCAATCTTAATACCAAATAAAGGAATGCAATATAAATAGAACTACAATGTACAGATGAAGGAATATACCTGTGCCATTCATTCATTAAAGCCAGATAGCTAGGCACACTATGCTAGGTGCTGGGGCTATCAGAGAGAGAGAGCTACATGAGTATAGGAAAAGACAGTAAGTTCAGAGGTTATTAGGTGAAAATACAAATGCAAGAATTATTACTCCTAAGTGATGATGATGGTAATAGTTAATATTTATAGATCACTTACTGTTTGCAAATGTTAACTCATTAATTCTTCACAATCATCCTCTGAGGTAAATACTATTATTACAGATGAGGAAATTGAGACCCAAGAATTGAAATAACTTGCTGGAGAGCATTCAGATGGTAAGTGGTCAAGCTAGGATTTTAACCTAAGTGGTCTGATTCCAGAGGCTGTGTTCTAAGGGAAAAAAAAAAAAAGAGAGAGAGACACAGAGAGAAGACTACTTTAATCTTCTGGTAAAAACAATGCTATTTATTCACCAAACCATTTCATTTTCTACCTAGGCACACAAGAAGACTGTATTTCCCAGCTCCCTAGCCTTTATTTTAAAAAGAATTTATTGGGGTGCCTGGGTGGCTCAGTCGTTAAGCGTCTGCCTTCGGCTCAGGTCAAGATCCCAGGGTCCTGGGATCGAGCCCCATGTTGGGCTCCCTGCTCAGCAGGAAGCCTGCTTCTCCCTCTCCCACTCCCCCTGCTTGTGTTCCCTTTCTCGCTGTGTGTCTCTGTCAAATAAATAAATAAAATCTTATAAATAAATAAATAAAAAATAAAAAGAATTTATTATTGGGGTGCCTGGGTGGCTCAGTTGGTTGAGTGTTTGACTGTTGGTTTCAGTTCAGGTCATGGTCTCGGGGTCCTGAGATCAAGCCCTGCATCTGTCTCTGCACTCAGTGCAGAGTCTGCTTGTCCCTCTCCCTCTGCTCCTCTCCCCACTCTCTCTAAAATAAATAATAAAATCTTAAAAAAAGAATTTATTATTGAAGTATAGTTGATATACCATGTTATATTAATTTCAGGGGCACAACATAGTGATTTAACAATTTTATACGTTAAGCTGTGCTCCCCACGGTAAGTATAGTCAACATCTCTCTCCATATAACATTATTATATTATTATTGACTACATTCCCTATGCTGTACTTTTCATCTCTGCAATTTATAACTGGAAATTTGTACCTCTTAATCCCCTTCACCTATTTCACCCATCCCTCACTCCCTGGCCCTCACTGCAGCATTATTTATAATAACCAAGTTATGGAAGTAACCTAAGTGTTCATTGATAGATGAATGGATAAATAAGATGTGGTATATATACAATGGAATATCACCTAGGCATAAAAAAGAATAAGGTTTTGCCATTTAAAACAACATGGATGGATCCAGCTCCTAGCCTTTAAAAGGGCCATGTGACTAATTCTGGCTAATGGAATTTGGGTGGACATAAAAAAATCTCCCGGTTAGAGTGATGGCTTCCCAAGGTAGAAGGAGCCTGAATCTCTGGCTTATTACTTAGAGCTTAGGGTAGTATGGGCCTCTCCATCAGGTACATCTTTCCTGAACTTTGTGAGCACGAGAAATAAACTCTTACTGTGTTAAGTCACTGAGATTTGGGGGTTTGTTATGGCAGCTTGTGTAAATTATACTAATAGAAACACTTTAATTTAAACTTTAACAAATTATGAAATCTTTAAACATACTGAAAAGTACAGAATATATTAACAATCACCTCTCCCTACCCAGATTTAATAGATATTAATATTGTCACATTTCCTTCAGGTATTTCTTCAGTAAACCCATTAAATATAACAAATAGCTAATAACCAATAATGCACCACCTCATCCCTCATCCCTCCCTGTAACTACCACCCTGAAAGTGCTGTCATCCTCATTTACATTTTTTACTTTGACTACAATATATGAAATTATAGAGTGTTATTTCGTGTGCTTCAAAAATGGACAGAAGTAAGAAACAAAACAAATGAGCGAAGGAAAAAAAGAGAGAAAGAGAGAGACAAAGCAAGAAACAGACTCTCAAGTATAGAGAACAAACTGATGGTTACCAGAGGAGAGGTGGTTGGAGGGGAGGGATGGATAAAATAAGTGACAGGGAGTAAGGAGTGCACTTGTCACAATGAGCTCGTATAAAATGTATAAAATTGTTGAATCACTATACTGTAGGCCTGAAAATAATATAATAGTGTATGTTAACTATACTGGAATTTAAATTAAATTTAAAAAAATAAAAAAACAGGGGCGCCTGGGTGGCTCAGTCGTTAAGCGTCTGCCTTCGGCTCAGGTCAGGATCCCAGGGTCCTGGGATCAAGTCCCGCATCGGGCTCCCTGCTCAGCCGGAAGCCTGCTTCTCCCTCTCCCACTCCCCCTGCTTGTGTTCCTGCTCTTGCTGTCTCTCTCTCTCAAAGAAATGAATAAAATCTTAAAAAAAAACTAAAATTAAAAAATAAAAATGGACAGAAATGGTATCAAAAAAGACTGGTGTTTTCATTCAGTTTTGTTTTTGAGATGTATCCACATTGGTACATGTAGGTCTAATTCCTTCATTTGAACAACTACATAGAAATACAGTAATTTGGGGCACCTGGGTGGCTCAGCAGGTTAAGCGGCCAACTCCTGATTTCAGATCTCAGGGTCCTGACATTGAGTCCCGCGTCAGCTCCACACTCAGCGGGGAGTCCGCTTGAGGATTCTCTCTCCCTCTTCCTCTGCCCCTTCCCCTGCTCAAGGGCGTGCTCACGAGTGCACGTGCTCTCCCTCTCTAAAATCAACAAATCTTAAAAAAAAAAAAAAAAGAAATACAGTAATTTACTTAGCCATTCTTCTACTGAGACAGTTAAGATCATTCACATGGTTTGGCTTCTACAATAGGGCAATGAAATTCCTTGTACATTCCTAATATCATATATTCAGGGGAGGCCTCCCTGAGGATTTTCTCATTTATGCTGATACTAGAAGGATGAGAAGCTAGCCATGTGAAGAGCTGGGAAACAAGTGCTTCCCATATTTGGAACAGTGGACAAACCCTAACACCGTAGAAAACAGCACATATTAGACCCAGTGAAGTTACAGGTATAGTAAGTGAAGGAAAGAGTGGCAGGAGATAGTGGTGGAGAAGCAGGCAAGGGTCACTCTGCTAATGGCTTTAGAGACCACAGTAAGAAGTTTGGATTTTCTTTTACAGGCAAAACAAAGTTTTCTCATTTTTTTCTAGGGTGGTCAGACCATACTCACAGTATTGTGAGTTCCTTTCCTCAACTTTACCATGAACGGAGCATCTCTTGAATGAATGCAGTTACTGCTTTTGCTCTCTGTTTTGGAGGAACTGGCTGCAGTATCTCATAAAAAGAAAGAAAAAATTACTTTTTAATTTCTTTCCCATTCATTTGTGTCTGAGGGGCAGCTGTATGCTTCAAAATGAAACTATATTTATCACAATTTCATTTTTCCATCAAGAGGGCTTAAAAGGAAATGTTCTCTTATTTCTCCATATTTTGCAATCAATTTCTTTTATTAAAATCAGATTGACTTCATGAAAGATGTCAAGTGTTTGGGTTAATTGAAGAGCTGAGGAAATATCATGCTGCTAGTTCTGAAACTATGTGAAGTGTGACAGAATCTGTTGATGACCAAATAGGGGAACAATTGAAAAATGTGAAAGAATTATGTATATACACTACAGTGCCAAACATTGTACTGTAGGCTTTAAAATTATAAATTACACGATTCCCAAAAGTGATTCAGATGAGTCATTCCTTTAGTAACTCAGCCAAACATGCTAATATTTTTTCTCCTTCCCTGTTCATTTCTTCACTAGCACTTCCTGTATTTGTCTAGCGGCTACACTATCAGGTTGGGAGGTGGGCTATCACCTCTTTGAGGAGCTTCCATTTATATTACCTCCCTTATTGCCAACAATTCAAGCATAGCACCTCTCACAGTTCTATTCCTTGATCGTTGCCCTGTTTTCCTTTGGAATATCTTTTTAACAAGTACTTTTCAATTTTTAAAGGTATCTATTGAAACACAGAAATTTCAATAGAATCTAATCTGATGGATGTGGGTGAAGCCTTCTCTATTCTAAAACCACCCCATCCAATTAATTTTTCTCTTTTATTTGCAAGTTGGTTGTACTGTCTCTAGGTAGAACCTTATTGCCAAATAGAATGTATACCAAAATACATGCTGTGTAACTGTGTTTAATATATGCAATAAGGCAGAGTTAAAATCCTATCAACATCACACAGAATCAGAATCTGAGAGTTAGAAAAGACCTTAAAGACCATCTTGTAGGACCACCTATCTTTCCTGTGTATGTGACCACCGGCTTTTTTTTTAACTCAAGTCAATAGTTTTCAGAAAGGTGTGTGTGTGTGGGGGGGGAACTTCAATAAAACAAATCAAAACAACTGCAAAAGAAATGGTACCATTCTAGCTAACATAAAAATGTTTGTTCCCTGAGGTAACTTGCATAGGGAGGAATAATAGTCTGTGCCCTCCAGCAACTGCACCTGTAAGGGGTGTAAGTAGTCCTAAGGCATTTTGATGAGTACGATGATGATACTGCGTGTAAATATGCTTGAAGGCCACAAAAGAGGGAGCAAGCGACTATACTCCAAAGGTTACAGGTGAATGGCCTTCAAGAATGACTGAGAATCACACAAGTGGACAATAAGAGTATTTTAACCTTAAAGAACAAGGGCATCTCCTACACCTAAGAGTTACAGATATGAAATCTGCAAAAGGATGTTTCATAAAAGGGTCGCAGCAATTGACGCTTTTTAACAGTGGATTTCTACCTTAGCTGCACATAAGGAAGATTTTAAAAACCTCGAACCCAGACCTCACATCAGACCACTTAAAGCCGAATCTATGAGCGTGACATAATATTTTTTAAAGCCCCGCCCCCCCGACGCCCCGCGATTCCAACGTGCAGACTGGGTTGCGAATCACCAATTTAAAGCAGGAAGCAAAATACTAAACGTGGATTTTGAAGGGGAAAACTGGAGGTAGGGCATAGAAAAAGAACTGAAAACCCTGGGAGGGCAGGGCGTCTACTACAAGAGCAGGGACAAGAACCGAATGAGAGCCAGCGGTAGAGGATTTAAGGGCTGTTTCTGTGGTAGAACTCCCGGGATTTGGGGGTCGGTAACGAGAGCGGCATATGTCCAACTCCATTAAAGTGAAGTTATTCTGCCAGCAGCCCTGCTCCTACCCCCCAGCATATTTTCTCACATCTTTTCCCACAGTTAAGAAAAAAAAAAAAAAACAATGACGGAAACGTTGTCTATCCCACGAAAGGCGCATGAGCAGACTGTGGGAGGAGCAAAGATCTGAGAAGCCACAAGAGCGGCCACAGCCGCTACAATTTCTTCGCGATTCCAGAACCACAACTCACGAACATCTTGGGAGGGAGCCTCCCCAGCAGCGTTTGAGCCCCACTGGGGAGCGCTGATAAATACCTCAGTGTAAATTGGAGCCTTTTAAGCACCGGAGGGCGGCGACGGCAAGGGCGGGGCAACTACTGACGTTCACGGTGACGTCGCCGGCTCCGCCCCCACACCCGCTTCCGGCGACGCGCGGCCCCCGCTTCCGCTTTCCGGGCCCACGCGCCGGCCCCGCCTCACTCCCACGCGCCCCCAAGCGTCACGGCGCCGGACAGCCGGAGAAAAAGCACAGGTTGCTGTCGGAAGTCCCCCTGCAGGTTCCCCTTCCGTTCTGCCTAACGACTTCCGCTTTGGGCCGTCAACATGGACGCTGCGGCTGCTTGCCGAAGCGGACTCTGATCGGTTGCGGAGGCGCAGCTTCTCTGCGGCGGCCGCCCCGCTTCCCCGCCCTCCCCGCCTCCCCCCCCCCGCCCCTCTCTCCAGTCGCTGGGGCCGGCGGGCTCGTCGCTACATGGGGGCGGGCCTCCGCGGCCGGCGCACGGCTTCCTGTTCGGAGGCGGCCTGGCGGTAGGCGGCGGCGACTCTGCCCGCGTCCACTTAGGCGCGGTGACCGAGCGCCTGGGAGGCTCGAGGGCTTCATCTTGTGCCGCTGCGCCAAGCCCGGCCCTGCGCCGCCATGGCCCCAGTGCAGCTGGAGAACCACCAGCTGGTCCCGCCTGGAGGCGGTGGCGGGGCCCCCGGTGGTCCCGCGTCAGCCCCGGCGCCTCCTCCTCCCGGAGCCGCCGTAGCGGCGGCCGCTGCAGCCGCGGCCAGTCCGGGCTACCGGCTGAGTACCCTCATCGAATTTCTTCTGCACCGGGCCTACTCCGAGCTCATGGTGTTGACGGACCTGTAAGTGCCGCGAAACCCATGCCTGCTCCCCAGCACCACCACCCCCCCATCGCTTCCCGCCCAACCGGCTTAGAGAGGCTCGCACCTCCCCACGGGGCTGCTGTTTTTTCCTTTCCTCTGGGCTACTTAGTCTAGAATTTCTGAACTCTTGGGGCTCAGTGGAGGTGGAGGAAAAGCTTTGCATTTGGGGTCTTTCTGGAGAGGAGCAACGGAGACTTGTTAATTATGTATGTTAGACTCACTGAAAATCCCATCTTTGGGGTTTTTGCTCGAGTTGCCAGCAGAACCCTATTGATTCCTTGGTTGGAAGCTTTTTAGCCGAAAGCCCCAGGTTAGGGTTTAGGAATACATAATATTCGAATTCCCAAAGACAGGAAATCTGTTTTACAGCGTCTTGAGGGTACATTTTAAATTTAGGTTGTAATTGCTTCTGACAGTTGGAACTCAGGAGATCTACTGTGTATAAAATAATCCAAAATTTTGGATTCCAAGGTTTGTTTGTTTTTTCCTGAAATGTTTGAGAGTGTTTGAAGTCTTAACGCATTTAGTGTAAGTAAAAGATTTATTGTAACTGGTCTTCTGTTATTGTCTCTTGGAATATGTAGGGAGTTTATAAATCAAGTTACCAATGAAATGCCTTGGGACATGATTAGGTTGTTAATCCCTTCAAAATAGGATCAGAATACACTAATTTTCAGTGTGTGAAGAAAAGACACTATAAAATTTGGGGGTATATATACCTTAATTACTGTTATACATTTTAAATCCAGGTTCAGAAAAAGTAAGAATTTTAAGTTTTTACTTAATTTAGTTTTTATCTTTTATCTTGTTACACTGCAGATCAGTGTTTTCATTTGTATGCATTAATATGTAGATATTAGGCTGTAAAGTGGCATAGTAATTTGTTACCAGAGACTTAAAATATTTGTTTGCGGATGACTGAGTTAGAATAGGTTCCACTTATTCCTGTAAAACATCATTCTCACTCAGTTTTGACATATGGTACTTTATTGAATGGAACAGAAAAAAGTCTTCCCCGTCTAATGAGAAACTTAAATAGCTGTCATTAGGTGTTATTAAAGTAATATACTTCTCTGAACCAATTACTCTTGGATTTCATGAAAATTTAAGAGTGTCTATGAAAAAATTTCATATATATGTGAAGATCACCTACCCAATGTATAGCTATGGAAAAATGCTGAAAACTGCTATCAGTGATTGTATAATTTGTCCTTTCATAGAGGATTTCTAGAAATTTTTTGAATTATATTGTGTTCTTCCTATTTTACAACTTAGTTACAAAGAAATGTCTATTTTATTGCAGTAGAATAAGTGTATAGTTTTAATCCTGCACCCTTTATATGATGATGATTCCCATACTTCTGTCTCCAGCAGAGACCTCTCCACTGAACTCCAGACTCTATATCCAGATGCCTACATTTAAATACGTAATGGGCATTTCAGTCAATTCCACTTGATATATCCCCCCCCCCCCCAAACCTCTTCTATCTCACTAAAGAGTATCTCCATTCTTCCTGTTGTGGCTTAGGCCACAAATTTGGAGTAATTTCTCTTTCTTCCAATCCCATACCCAGTACATCAGCAAGTCTTGTCATCTCTGACTTCAGAGTCTGACCAGTTTTCAACATTTCCATCAAGTGTGAATCCTTCTCCCATGTTAACTGCAGTAGTCTGCCAGTTGATATCTCTAACTGCTACCCTTGCCCCTTTACAGTTTTTGTCATCCATAAAATAGCCAGGACGATCCTTTTAAAACTTCTCTGCCCACAACTCTGCAGCGGTTCTCCATCTCACTTATGGTAAAAAGGTTTTATAGTCACCTGTATTTGGAGTGACCGTAAAACTTATGGTCCAGATCAGGACACTTTTGAGCATGAAAGGTGGTGTTCTTAATAATAATGCTGGGCGCACCTGGGTGGCACAGTAAGTTAAGCATCTGACTGTTGGTTTTAGCTCAGGTCGTGATCTCAGGGTCATGAGATCGAGCTCCATCCTCAGTGAGGAGTCTGCTTGAGATTCTTTCTCTCCCTCTGCCCCTCCTGCCCGTGCTCTCTCTCTTTCTAAAATAAATAAATCTTAAAAAAATAATGTCGGAGCAACAGGCATGAACCAGGACTATCTTGGGCAAACCAGGACATGTGTGTGGTCTGTGCCTTCTCCCCCTTCCCTCTTTATCCTCATTTCCTAATACTCTCCTCTTTGCTTATTCTGTTTCAGCCACACTACCCTTCTTGATGTTTTTTGATAGTGCCAGGCACACTCCCACCTTAGGGCCTTTGCTTTCCCCCCAGAAATCTGTGGTTTGCTTTCCTATTTCCTTTAGGTCTTTGTTCAGATAGAACTTACCAGAAAGACTTTCTCTGACCACCCATGAAAAGCACTCTGCCCCTGCTGTCTATTCTTTACTCACTGCTTTGTTTTTTTCTTATCGCTACTGGGTACCATTAATTTATTGTCTACTTCCTCCCCACTGGAAGCTCCATGAGGATGGGAATTTTTGTTTGCTATGTTCCCTGGGCCTAGAATATAGTTAGGCACATAGTTGGGGATTAACTAAGTATTATATTGACTTAATACATTAACAAATGAATTTTTAGAATTGCCATTGTAGACCATGGAGTATTTAATGGGAAAATACATTCCTGCTCTTGATACTTGGGTATATAAAATAACTCTTTTCTCTTTTGATTTGTGCTAGCCAAATTAGTTTAGGAACTTACCTTGGAGTTCCTAAGTCATATATTTTTCCTTATTCCAGGTGGGAACTGTCAGAATCAATGTATTGATATAAAACTAGTGTTCTAGGTTTACTTTATAAGAGTCTTATTTCTGCCATATTTGATATTTGTTTGTGAACTATTGAAAGTAAAAAGGACCGCCTTGGCAATTTCAGTGGTTTGTTTGTGGCCACAGATTTCTGTGTTTTTTTTTTCCCCCCTTCTGCTTGTCTACCCCCACCTCCTCCCCAACATGCATGCTCTCATCTAAGAGTTTATACTCTGCCTTGACTTCTTAGGGAATTAGGTTCTCCTCTTTTTTTTTTTTTAAACCTGTTTTAATGAAAATTAGAAAATGCTAGGGTCTCAGTCATGTAAACTTGTCTTATTACACTTCAGTGTAAATAAGTGTCTGCGACTTCCAAAAATTTGCATTTTAGGGCTTTTGCCCCAAATGGTGGATTTGTTATCCATAAAGGAATTTTAAATAGATTAGGAGGAATTGGGAGGAAAGGGATGTAGACAACAAAGCCTAATCTTTGTCCCGGAAATGATACCGCCTCTGACATGAGATGATCCTTTTAGGATCTCTGGGGCAGGTGGGAAGAGCTGGAACAATATTTCCTGTTCTTTCTACCCCCAGAGGCTCTCCTCTTTTGTTTCTCTCTGGCTCTTATGCACACACCTGCATTCAAGGTTCTCATTCTCTCCCTCCCTTGAGGACGAGGGTTGTGGCTTCTCAAAGGGAGTGTTCTCGGGAGCTTTCACATGTAGAGGAACTTGCCAGTAGTAGTTTTTCCTTGCGGTCTTCTAAGGCCTTAATTTCTGCTTGTACCTAGTTTCCTTTATCACCTGGATCATAACTTCAACTTCTATCTCACTGTCTACTCTGAGAATTATTGTTAACTACAGGCCAGAACTCATTTTGATAGTTTCCCCTCCTTGTACCTCGAACTCTGGTTTTATTTTTTCTGCACCTGTGGCCTGTGGGTGGGAGAAGAGAATCTAAGTGGCTCAGTGTGTGTTCTTCAAGAAGGGATTAGATGTAGAGGAGGCTTTAGAGTTGCTCAGGCCTTTGAATCTTGAGCCATGGGATAGAGGTTTCCAGAATGTGGTGATTCAGGAGGCAGATCACGACCTTTGTAAGCATCAGTGAATGTGAGAGTGTTAAATGGTATAATTTAATAGGGAAAATAATGACATTGGTTGCTGGCTGTTGTACTGGAGAACTAGCAAAAAAGAAATCAAAATCTTACTGGAGCTTAAAAGTAATCATTTACATCTAACCACCATGCAACATCATAATTACCATAAAACCCTTGGCTGACACTGGTCCTTTTGTGTGCTTAGCTTCCAGTTTTGCCCATCCTGACAAAACATGGAGAGATTATTTCTTGGAAGCAAGGTTCCATTGGATACAAGGAGGCTAGCAGCTAGTATTCTGCATCCGTGTCTATTTTGGTTTTAAAAGAATATTTTTTCTAACTCTATGATATAGTAGTGTGTTTAATGTAAGACTTGAACTTTTTAAATGTTTGAGGTTTATGCAATACCTTTTGGACCATCTTGAGTGGGGAGGAATGTTCCTTTGTTGGTTTTTTCCCTTATAGCCATATTGCTAGAAACTCGTAAAAAAGAGTAGGTAGCCACGTAAGCCTGTAGTGGCTATTTATCTAGTTTTTCTGAAACACTAAGGTGTGTAATAGAATTGAAATAAAGACCGTTATCATAGTTTGATGAAGGTATGTGTATATTTAGTCAATTTCTTTTGTTTTTCTTTTTTCTCTTAGACTGCCAAGGAAATCTGATGTGGAAAGGTGAGTATGAAAAAAAACTTAAATCTGTGTCTGTGTTGGTATATCTATGAGAGTGTATGTGAGAAAGAGTGTGTGTGTGTGTGTGTGTGTGTGTGTGTGTGTGTGTGTATGAAGGGTAGGGCTGTGGATTGGAAACCTAGGTCCAGAGAACCTAGGGTGATGTTTTACACCATTTGTTTAGGGAACCCTGGGAAATGTGATTTCCTCATCCTTGACAATTCTTGGTGTAGACCAGCTCTGGACCTTGTGTTCTAGAAACCTTTGTTGTTAAGTCCCTGAGGGGGAGAGGAAGATGTAGAAGGTATAGAACTTAATAGAAGAAGCTGAGGAACAGACTGACTTAAGTTGGCTGCTGATTTACTGTTTGCTATGAAGATGCTATTAGATGTCTTTAGAGAATTGACATTTGCATACTGCTATTGCTGTTTCATAGTTGAATTTTGATTGAGTTGGAGTTTGGGGCTTAAGACATAACTAAACACCACTGTTTCCATAGGCCAAAGGAACAAGATAAATTAAGGTTTCAAAGTAATCCTGTAATGGAGGTTTAAGTTGTGGCCACAGTATAGGCTACTTGACTGTGTCTCTGGCACTCTTATGCTCCTTGGTTAATTTTTTTTTTCCTAAATACCAAGTCACTAGGGAAGATTTATTAGTGACTCTGCTCCCCACCCCCACCACCAGCTATCTTTCTGAGGGAATTGGATCAAAAAGGTAGAGATGGGAGAGACTGTTGAAGCATACTTTCATTATGGTTTGGCTGGTCAGTTTTAAAGGAAGGAAATGTAAATCCGGATTTCTTCTGTCCACTCTGGGGTGGGAAGGGAAACTGGGCCTTGAGAAACTGACTCATGCTGCTGATCACTTGAGATTGCATGGTGTCAAAAAAGTCATGTTACAATAGTTTACAAAGGTGGGTGTTTGCTTTCCAGTACAGGAGATTGTTTGGGGAACCAAGTTAATAATAGACAGATATGTTTGCTCTAGGAGAAGAGCAGAGGGCTCACGTGCTCTGTAAGTCATTGCTGAGTTGGAGTTTGAGTACTGGGGCTCCCAGCACTGAGATGGTGCCAGGTCTTAATGTACATTTCCTATTTCTGCTGTGCTCCAGTCTTGCCTGTGATGCTCTGCTTGTTATCTCTCTTAAGATCCTTAACAGACACTGGCAAGGAGTCTTAATTGTATCTGTGCCCTTGCTTCTTCTCTTTGTACTACCAATAATCATATTGCTGGCTGAATCTTAAGGAAGCCTTTTCAGGTTTTTTTGTGGGCTACGCACACATGCTCTCACTAGGAGTTAGACTCTGTAGTCCTCAGTCAGGATTATACTTCAACAAAAGCTTTTATTTTGGTGCATTGCCTCATGGTGTTGCTATTGGTGAGATACAGAGATGTGGGTTGGATCTGTAGTCCATTGAACAGCTGTACTGAGATTAATATAGGTCAGAGTCCACTTGGAGGGAGGTTGATGTCCTGCTGGGTCCTGTCATCAGTCCCAGCCTGTCGAATATATTTTTCAGTATCTTAAGGTAAACTACGAAAGTGATTTTCAATTTTATAGCTGTCAGGAAATTGAGAGGTCTAGCTAACATACTGACAAAGCTTTTAAGGCTTTATGAGATGATAAAAATACTGATGAGTATTGAGAGAATAAGCATCGTAGTGGATATAGCATAAAAATAGATACGGACAGACCATCTAGCTTTTATTTTTAGTGCTCAGTTTACTTTAACTTTGTTTAGATGATTTAATATCTAAGTTTGTCACTGAAATTAGTTTGGTAAAGTGTTGCATAGTTCTTTGATTATTCAGGTGTTTAAATCACGCTCTTGCAAGCTTTGGTAAAGATCTGTTTCAGTTCCTTTCTCGTAACAAAAAGGTTGCAAATTCATAACTCATAGTCTTAATTATGAAATTCCTGACTCTTAATTTGTTCCTCTCTGTGACCTAGTTAACTTTTACGTTGTACTTTTATGTCTGTGAATTGGGTATAGTTCAGTAAACAACTTCTATTGTCACACAAAATTAATTTTTAAAATGTGATGGTGGTTTATTGCTAAAACATTTTTTTGGATTTATTACTCGGAAGTAGAAAATAAAAAAATGCATGCAGTATACAAAATGTGACAATAATTCATATTTAGGTAAGTACCTTAGGTGGTTCATTTTATTGTAATGGTTATAAACAAAGATTGATTCATATTTTAGCCCAGATGAAATAAATTGTGAAATACTCTTTTCAAATATGTTGGTTCATTAAGAATTGTTTTATCTTATAGGAAAATAGAAATAGTGCAGTTTGCTAGCCGGACACGTCAACTCTTTGTTCGACTATTAGCTTTAGTAAAATGGGCTAATAATGCTGGCAAGGTGGAAAAATGTGCGGTGAGTTAAACTTTTGATTTTATTTTATATAAAATAACTTTTTGGAATGTCAATTTATAATAGACATAGCTTGTAATTTTAGCTTTAATTTATATCTGTTGATTTGTTTTGAGAGATAGTACTTAAGTGAGTAATCCTATTTCTGTACGAAAATGTGTAGGGGCACCTGGGTGGCTCAGTTGGTTAAGCGTCTGCCTTTGGCTCAGGTCATGATCCTGGGGTCCTGGAATCAAGCCCCACATCGGGGCTCCCTGCTCAGCGGGGAGCCTGCTTCTCCTTCTGCCCCCACCCCCGCCCCCCCTGGTGCTTTTTCTCGCTATCTTTCTCTCTCGAATAAATAAGTGAAATCTTAAAGAAAAATGTGTAATATATTTCTGTAGAAACTTAGTATTTGATCACCCAAGCAGGAAAAGAGAGTAGGTCGTATCTGGAGACATCGTTACTCTAGAAGACATTAAATATGAGACTTAAACTACAGGGGGGAAATAGCTTTACATTTGTACACTTCCTTAGAGTGTGCAAAGTACTTCCTTGAATTTTGCCCATTGATTCTTGAAAACCCTCTTGAGTATGGCAGAGTTAGTGTTTTCTTCTTGTTTTACAGATGAGGGAATAAGGTTCTTAGGAGCTAAATGGCTTCTTCAAGGCCACAGAGCTGATAACAGCATTTATCTGTTTGTTATTTATCTACTGATTCTCCAAACCCTTTAGTGAGCACAGGGCATAGGATATGGCAGATGAGATTTAAGAAAGGCACAGCCCCTGCGCTCAAGAAGCTCATAGGCTTTGTCTGTTAAATCACTCTTGAATTCAGAGGAGTGACATGTAGTGAAGTGTACCAGAGATGCTAAAATCTGCCTCCCCTGCCCCCCAACCAAAAGAAAAGAAACCCAAGTTATGAGCCCATAACTTGGGGAGGATGGCGCCGTGTTAACAGACGAGGCACATGATTACTCCCTTCTGTTTTACTTCGGTCACTTCCTGTGAGGAGAAAGGAAAGAGAATAGAGTACCCTTTCATATTGGAAAGGGTAGAGTAATCATCATAAAGTGAATAAAGTCCTAAAGCAATGAGAGCATTTATTCACTTTGAGGTCAGCTCTACAAAGCCAAGTAACCTTCTAGCCACTGTCAGTTATATTTGGAAAGTAGGTAGATTCTCTAAGCTTAACACTGATGCTCATTATTTTTTTTCATTCAATTATGTAATAACATTAAAATTTTTTTATCAGTTTTTATCAGCGAAGGCAGAAAAACAGCATTACATTGGTTCAGTTTTATTTGAGTCCTTTTCAAATTCTCTTAAAGTTTACAAATTAAAATGAGCAGCCACCTGGTCATTATAGAGGTATGTAATAAATTTCTTTTTAGCACCCTGACAAGCTAAGTTGAAAATATTTTTATAGTACTTTTATATTTGCAAGTCTATCAGGGTTTGCCTCTTCCACAAAATCCCACATCAGAAAAGAATCTAGGACACAGTTGTGTTTCTGCACATGATTTCCTGACCCCTCCCCTCCATTGTAGCCACTGCATTCACTGTCCTCGGTTCTACTAGGTTCCTCATCATTAGACACAGAGCCTAGGTGAAAGTTGCTAAAGTGAAAGGAGAAAAGGGGTGGTGAAGAAGTTGAGAATTGTAAATTCTAGAATAATAATTTTTTTTAAGTTAAAAATAAAACCCAATTTTCACTGAAGTCGATACTCAATTCCAGCTCTACCAACTAAGCTAGTGACAGTGCTGGAAGAATTCTACCAAGATAAATTCCAGCCACATATCTTTTGTCCATAGGAGTAAGCTGTCATCCTTCTGAAATACAGCCTCGATCACAGGTTTATTTAGAGGGAGAATATTTTGTACCCCATATATTGTTTTTCTCATGGGGGAAAATGTTCTTTGATTCATCTGTTGTCTGTTGGTATGATAGGGAAATTAAAGTTTGTATTCAGAAGGTCTTTTGTCCACTGAAAAGCATCATTTGAAGGATAGTTGTGATTATAAATATTAATAAACAGACATACCAAGCTTATTTATCAGAAAGTTTTATAATTCATTTTTCTGGAAATTTGGGATACCAAATGTAGTAAATCTATTTTGGTTGAAATGAAGAAGCATGGTATAATATTTCTGAAAAGCCTAGGGTTTTTTCTTAATAATTACTTAACTTGGGGTAATCTTTTCTTAAAAATGTTCAAACTTGCAATGAAAAGTTAGGTGTCACTGAAGTATATCAAATCCAAGTGTTCAGTCTTTCAAACCTGGTGTTAAATCCCTAATCATATCATGGGTATTTCAGTTATCTGTTTAATACTACTGAGTTGTGCTTCAGTAACATAATGTCAAGGAAAATCCAAAACTCTTGGTTTTGAAGTTGAGCCGTATTGTAATTCATCTTTCATTAATTCATAGTTCAGCATTCTTTTATTAGTTTTTTGAATTGGCTGTTCAAATAAGTCACATTCTGAATAAAGTCTCATATTGAATTTATGTAAAGTTTTGGTATTTTTGTTTTGTGAATGTAGATACCACAGGTGTGTTTATGTCAGGTATTAAGTCCATCAACTGGAGAATTAGAAGATTATTCATGTTTTGATTCTTCTGTTCTCAACCTAATGATTATTTACCTAGTCTCATTTGAGGTTCTTAATAGATAATGATCTTTAGCCATACCAGACATATTAAGTGTGTAACAGTGTATAATATATAAATACAGTTTATAACTCTAATGGTAAAACAGTCTCGATCAGGTTTTATTTAAGAAAAAATATCTCTCATATTCCTGGAGCTTTTTAAAAAACAGCTTTATTGAGATATAATTCATATACCATACAATCCACCCATTTAAAGTATACATTTCAGTGGTTTTTAGTATATTCAGATATGTGCAACCATCAGTCAATTTTAGAACATTGTCATCATCTCAAAAAGAAAATTTGTAGCCTTTTGCTGTCACCTCCAAGTGCCCCCCCCCAGCCCTAAGGAAGCATTAATCTGTTGTCAATAGATTTGCCTACTCTGAACATTTCATATAAATGGAATCGTAATATGGGGTCTTTTGTAACTGGCTTATTTCACTTAGCATAACGTTTTCAAGGTTCATTCATGTTGTAGCATGTAGTAGTTAGTACTTTGTTTCTTTTTATAGTTGAATTGTATGGATCTACTATATTTTGTTTATCATCAGTTTGTGGACATTTAGGTTGCTTCTAGTTTTTGGCTGTTATGAATGTCGCTGTAAATATTCATGTACAAGTTTCTGTATGGACATTTCTCTTGGGTATATGCCTAGGAATTGAATGGTTGGGTCATATGGTGACTATGTTTAATCACTTGAGGAACTGCCAGACTGTCTCCCAAAATGGCTGTACCATTTTACATTCCCACCATCAATATTTGAGGGTTCCAGTTTTTCCATGCCGATACTTGTTATTGTCTGACATTTTGATTCTAGCCATCCTATTAGGTGTGAAGCTGGTATCTCATTGTGGTTTTGATTTGCATTTCTCTGCGGACCAGTGATGTTGAATATGTTTTCATGTGCTTTTGGCCATTTATGTATTTTTCTTAGAGAAATGTCTATGAAGTGCTCAGTTAAATTTGAAAGGAGAATATTAACCATATTAACAGCTGGCACGTGAGTGCTTAAAAAAAAAAAAAGGAATGCGATGATCATTAGGGACCTGTATAGTTTTACTAAAAACTAAGTTACTCAAAACTAAAATCTGATGTTTATTCATTAGATTTCTAAGTCAAAGGAGTATAACTGAAGCTAGTGTATTTTGAATTGAGCCAGAGTAGTGTCAAGAATGTTTCATTAATTACCCACGTTTAAGGTGGAGCAATGTGGGCCGGATGAACTGTAGTACCCCACTAGGGTTGATGCAGGTCTTCCCAGAAGGAGGTCTTTGGTATTCTTTGGCCTTGGCTTTGGTCTGATAAGCATTTTTACAGTGACCTGGATTGGAGACTTGGGATGATCTAAATCTGAGTAAAAACCAGCTCAGAAGTTGAGAGAAGTAGGGGCGCAGTCGGTTGAGCATCTGACTCTTGGTTTTGGCTCTGGTAGTGATCTTAGGGTCATGGGATGGAGCCTGCATCAGGCTTCACGCTCGGTGCAGGGTCTGCTTGAGATTCTCTCTCTCTCTTTCCCTCTGTCCCTCCTGCTCGTGCTCTCTCTCTCTCTCTCTTTTTCTCTCTCTAAAATAAAGATTTTAAGATTTATTTAAATCTTAAAAAAAAGGTTAAGAGAAGTAGGATCCAAATGGTTTTAATGTGTTAGAATCAGATTACAGTCCTGCTTTAGTTTCAGGATGGAGAAAGGACCTTGCTTGATAGAGATTCACGTACAAAATATCAAGGCCTTTTAGTGGACTCCCAGCTTGCTGTGTGTTAGCACTGTCATTGCTGCTAATAAGTTAATGTTGTTGTCATTGATAGAAATCCATTTTAGTAGTCATGCAAGGTAGCACTTCTGGGCAGTCTAAGAGAAGAAACATTTTTTGGTTCCAGTTTCTCTGATTGTTGGCTTTCTTTGGGCAGGTGTCTTAACCTAAGTCTCAATTTTCTCATATCTAAGGTGATAGTCATTATCTGGTTTTGTCTATTTCCTAGAGTTGTGAAGATCAGATAATAAAATGAGTATGGAAATACTGAGAAAATGTAGGACATTGTGTACCGGTATTAATTGTGGGTGTGATGTGGTATTAATTCTGGATACCATGTTTTAAGTTGACCACTGATAAATTGGAGTATTTCCAAAGCAGCAGAACAAGGGTGGTGAGTCAGAAATTTGGAGATACAGACTAAATGAAGTGACTTGGGATGTTTAGCTTGGAGATAGGATGGGCTTCCTCTATTTGAAGGACATGAGAGACATTACTGCTCCAGAATAGAAGATAAAAGTTTCAAGGAAGTAGTTTTCAGCTCCGTGATGAACTCTGCTAGTTCAGGTACCCTTATGAAATGCATTCAATAGAGAACTGATGGAAAGGATTTCTGTTTGGGGTATGAAGTTGGCCTAGATTTCATACAACAGGCAACATTTAGGGAGTATTTTATGTGTTCTGGGCAGTGTTCTGAAGGTTTTGTAATGTACTAACTCTTTTTTTAAAAAGAGATTTATTTATTTGAGAGAGAGAGCGAGCACTCAAGTAGGGAGAGGAGCAGAGGGAGAGAATCTCAAGCAGATTCCCTGCTGAGCACAGAGTCCAGTGCAGGGCTCCATCCCATGACCCAGGAGATCATGACCTAAGCCGAGAAACCAAGAGTTGGATGCTTTAACTGACTAAGCCACCTAGGCAACCCTATGTGCATTAGCTCTTAATTCTCAGAACAACCTTACGAGGTTGGAAATCATTATCTCCATTTCACAGTTGAAAAAACTGAGGCCCAGAGAGGTTAAGTGACTTGCCTAAGGTTATTGGGATAGTAAGTTGCAGAGTTAAAATTGAGACTAAGGCAGTCTGGGTCTAGGAGTCCATGCTTTTAACTACTTTGTTACCAGCCAACTCCAGAAGTCTATGAGAGTAAAAAGCATTTTATTCTATTTATTTTTCCTAACTTCTGATAATGTACTTGTAATGTTAAGGATGGAGAAACAAATTGGAAGACCTTTTACTTAAAGTGATAGAAAGTTATTGTTTTTAATGCCAAATACAAATGTATTAAATATTTCTTCACATTACTGGGAAATTTCTTGAAGAAATGTTTCAAAATGTGGAAAACTATTAATTCCCTCAAAGTTTACTTTGGAATGAATAAATGATATTTGAAGTGCAAAGCAGCTTGTTATCAATGAAGCTTAATATATTTACCCTTTGCTTTAAAGATGATTTCAAGCTTTTTAGATCAGCAAGCCATCCTGTTTGTGGATACTGCTGATCGCCTGGCCTCGTTAGCTAGAGACGCCCTAGTCCATGCACGCCTGCCTAGTTTTGCCATCCCGTATGCCATTGATGTACTGACTACTGGGTCTTACCCACGACTGCCCACCTGCATTAGGGTAAGTGCATTGCTCACCATTCCCCTTCTTAAAAAAGTTGAAGGGTTTGGCAATGAAGTCTACTGTGTTACCAACAAAACAACTATTCTCTATTTTTAAAACAGTTATGTAATTCACTTGTTTCTCTATAACTAAAATTGTGGTTTTTTGAAATAAATTGAGGGCCAGAATGTGAATAACTATCAAAATGGATGAATCTATGTGTGTGTCAGGTTAAACATGTGCACATTAACTTATATTTATTTCAGATGTGAAAATACTACATGCTAGTTGCTTTTTGGAAGGTTGTTTGTTTTTTTTAAGTACTATTGTGGTAGTTGTTTACTGACTTGGTGCTATTGTATTTTATACTTTTAAGAAGTGGTGCAAGTCATCTAGTGACATGAACTTGGTCTCATAAATAGAGCATGAAGAAGATCGTGTTGTATTACTGACTTAGCTGGGTGACTGGTGGAATCATTGGCATTCTAAAGCATGATAGTAATGGTCATGTCACTATTATTGGATGTAGACTGCAGAAATGAGTGTTGAGATTCTCTTGGGCAAAGTACAAAAATATTATGTTAAGACAGGCACAGGTAAAGATTGTGTCTCTTTGTAACATTATTTTAAAATCACTTAATTTTTTTTGTAGGATAAAATTATTCCTCCAGACCCAATTACCAAGATTGAGAAACAAGCCACACTTCACCAGCTCAATCAGATTCTTAGACATCGGCTTGTGACCACAGATCTTCCTCCTCAGTTAGCAAATCTTACAGTTGGTATGTACCTGAAGTTTATTTAGTTTTTTTTTAAAGAATTGACTTGTTAGAATTTTTTTTAAACAGCGT
The DNA here is from genome assembly GCF_004348235.1 of Phoca vitulina. Classification (NCBI taxonomy): domain Eukaryota; kingdom Metazoa; phylum Chordata; class Mammalia; order Carnivora; family Phocidae; genus Phoca; species Phoca vitulina. The sequence goes on along the minus strand of NW_022589738.1, from coordinate 13,675,798 downwards.
TTAGGGTTTCGTTCGAAGAAATACTATTTTGAGGTTTTGGCTTGCAATTCAGGTGGTGTTCAAATATGTGACTTGTCAACCTGATCATTTTTCTCTTTAGTACCTGGGGATAAAATTTTAGTACCTGGCGATAAAATGCTGGTATGTGAAGCTGGGAGCAGGGAGGAGAGAAGAAGCCCCAGAGTTACGCCTCAAGAGAAAATTGTTAGTTGATGTTAGAAGTGTTAACTGCCTTTGGCTATTGCTTATGCAGGAACTACTGAATTCTTTGGACACTTAGGAAAGAACTTTCAAGCTATTTAAAATTTCTTTTAAGTTAGACTGAACGTTCTAGGTTAGCAGGAAGCTGCTTATTTTCTAGCAAGTAGTCATGTTTTTCTTCTTCTAAAAGCAAATGGCCGGGTGAAGTTTCGAGTTGAGGGAGAATTTGAAGCCACCTTGACCGTGATGGGAGATGATCCAGATGTTCCATGGCGTCTTCTCAAGCTAGAAATTCTAGTTGAGGATAAGGAAACAGGAGGTAAATCATAAATACGGATTTAAATCATAAATATTAATTCAAATGCTTGGTGTTTTTATATTATTGAAACATTCTTGCAGAATAATAAATGTTTAGCAGTTTATCCTGTCGTTTGAAGCAGATGTTAGGATGATCATACCTACCTACCTACCTATCCATAGAGGCTTTAGTGTTTCTCAAGTATAATGTTCTCTGGTTTCGATAGATAACTTCAGTTCTTTTTTCTTTTTTCTTTTTTTTTTAATTTAGTGTTAGTATACTCTTCCTTAGTTGGTACTATAATATGATCTGTACACTTTTCTGATTAACCACCTTCTTTTCTCCTGCCAATGGAAGATGGGCGAGCCTTGGTTCATAGTATGCAAATCAACTTTATCCATCAGCTGGTGCAGTCTAGACTCTTTGCTGATGAAAAACCTCTTCAGGACATGTATAACTGCCTACGTATCCTTTTGAAATTTGAGACATATATTTGTAAGGAATTTGTGTGTCTCTCTCTTCCCCACATTTCCATTTGCCTCCCCCATCCTGAACTGTAGCAGACTAAACTCCTTCCTCCCCCTTCCTTTTTGGGGGTAGAAACAGGGCTGGGGAACAGGTCAGTGTGAAGAATAATTATACATTTGTAATAAACCAAATTTTAAATTTTACTGTTCACTTTGAAGGTAAAAACAAAAATGAATTAGAAATAGTACAATCTGGAGGGAAAAAACCAATGCTATTTGGTCTACTCATATTCTCTAAACTGATGAATTAGCGGGCAACCTGGACCTTACAGTTTGTTTATGTTGGTTCAAAATTAAACATAAAACTTCTTTCTAAAATTGTGCCACAAATTATAACACTTTTTAGTATATGTCATTGGAGAAATAAAATTCCAGAAATTTCTTTCATAGCCAGCTTTTGGGGAAATAAAGCTTTCGTTAAATGAAGTTTGCTTGTACTTCATTGGCTGTTGTAGTGATTTATTAAGTTTGCTTAACGAGACCCGTCAGATTCTTTCTGCTTATCACTTCAGTTAGAAGTGCTACATTCCCAAACTCTAATGTTAATCCGAGAGCGGTGGGGAGACCTTGTGCAGGTGGAAAGGTACCATGCTGGAAAGTGCCTCTCCCTCTCAGTTTGGAAGTAAGTGAAGTTGATTCTGGTGAGTTCATGCTATGACTGTTAATACTCTTTTTCTTCCTTTTTTTCTCTCATGCATCTGATTTACTATATACCAATAGCTGTATACCTCTTAGCAACATGATTTTATATAGTAAGGTTCCTGGTATCGTATAAACCACATAGGGCATCTATAACTGACCCCTTTCTTAGAACGTGGCATGTTTTAAATACGTAGACCTTTATTTATATTAAGATTTGCTTTCTTAAAAAGTTAGATTACTCTGGGCTCACACCAGATTGCTGAAAGACCATTAAAATTATTGGGTATGTTTTAAAACATGCTTGCTTATCACAGTTTTACATTTTGAATTGTGCCTTTTAAAATCTTTTTTTGGGGAGGGTTTTGGGGAAAATCAGTATCAGGCTGTTTACAGTCCTTGATTCCCTGGAACTTGGCTTGATTCCCATTTTCTGTGAAGGAATCAGAGATTAATAGACACCTCTTAGAACACAGGTTGTTAGTTTTGGGATTTTTGTTTGTTTGTGTGCATGTGTTTTGTTTTTACATTCTGTGTCTTTTTTTTTTTTTTTAAGGACATAAATCAAATATTGTGTTGGATTATAGAATAGTCTGTGGGCCTGTCATGTTCTAGGCTCTGGCTAAGGTACACAATGGATTGTTTCTGTTTTATTCCAAAAGTTAACAGGCTGTGTTGGGAAAAATTTTTATTAATATTTCTTTTTTTCTTGGGGTGCCTGGGTGGCACAGTCAGTTGAGTGTCCACCTCTTGGTTTCGGCTAGGTCGTGATCTCAGGGTCATGAGGTCAAGCCCCGTGTTGGGCTCTGCGCTCAGTGTAGAGTCTGCTTAGGATTCACTCTCCCTCTTCCCTCTGTTCTCCTGCTTGTGCTCGCTTGCTCTCTCGCTCTCTCAAATAAATAAATAAATGTTTTTTAAAAAGAAAATATTTCTTTTTTTCTCTTTAGTCAACAGGTTCTTGGGAGAAAAACAGGGACGGCATCTGTTCACAAAGTTACAATTAAAATCGATGAAAATGATGTCTCTAAGCCTTTACAGATTTTTCATGATCCTCCTTTGCCAGCTTCTGATTCTAAATTAGTAGAAAGGGCCATGAAGGTAAAAGATCTCAATATATTTTAATACTGTTTTGATTAAATGAGTATATATAACTTAATATTTATACTTAAAACTTTTAACACAAATTCTTTAAAATACCCAGTTGTTCCTAAAACCTTTTATGAAACTTGTTTTAGACAAATGTTATGCTTTTGCATTTTTTTAATAACTAATGTTATATATAATTTTTAAAATGTTCTTTCAAATTTTTTAACTTAGGTCATATCACCATTTTATTCTGAAGTTCTGCCATTTAATCACTGATAACCAATACATACACTGTCTTGATACATACTTGCCAAAATGTTAGCTGTGGTCTTTAAGCTACCAGTACCATACACTACTGTATATTTCTTTTTAACTTTAAGCTTGCTTCCTTTTACTGGTTAAAAAATCAGTGTGATTCTAAAAGGAACTGTCTTGAAACACAATAATCTGCTCTCAGACTTTTAAAGTAAATATGTTTAAATTGCACATACGATCCTGTTCTTTTTGTTTATGCAGATTGATCACTTATCAATAGAAAAGCTCCTGATTGACAGTGTCCATGCACGAGCTCATCAGAAACTCCAGGAACTGAAGGCCATTCTGCGAGGCTTCAATGCCAACGAAAACTGTAGGTTCTTTTAAACTGGCATTTCTGCCTGCCTTTTATGTTAGTATCCACTTTTATGAAGCATCTTTCTTAATCTGACTTTTTTTCCTGGTTTTTTTGTGGACGTTGGGCATTTCTGCATTTTAACTTGTGATCTACCAAGCTTGTCCTAATTTTTCTCTTATTCTTACTTTTTTAGCTTGGCCTTATTTTTGAAATGTATGCATATTGAACCTCCTTAAAGCCTTTTTCCTATTGAAATGGAAGTTATTTTAACATCTTACTATGAATCTTATTTTTTTTAGGTCTTCTAAGAATAAGGCAGCTTTGCAGATACTTATTTATAAAATACGTCTCTTTGAGGGAAGCAGAATTTATCCCTGGTCTTTTTAAAGATTTTTTTTTTTTTTGAATTGTTAATACATTAGTGGGATTCAGATAAGAAATATAGATATACACACATAGTGCAAAATCTTCTAAGTTTACTTACTTAGTAAGTATGTTTAGAGCTTTGGGGGACAATCATTTAGAAAGCCAGTGCTTTCATTCTAGAAATAGTTTCACAGTATCATGAACATATTCACTCTCCCTACCCCACTCGTTTTTGGTTGTGATGACCTCATGCCCACAGTGAACAGCCTTTAATTAAGTGAGCTGATGTAGGGGAAGTGCCATAAATATTATGATGTCTTTAATAGTTCTGGTAGCAAAGGGACTGCCTTTCATCGCCACAGAGCCCAGCTCAGTCCATTATACTTTAAAAAGCAGCTTCTTCGGTACCACTTTGACGAATTAGGTAAAAATACTGCCTGAAGGAAAGACAGTCAGGAAAATACATTTGTATTTAGAATACAACAGTCATTCAAAGAAAGTGAAAGAAAAGAGGTGTACAAGAGGGTCTGAAAACAAACTAAAGACTAAGGGGAAGGGCAGCTTAACTTAACAAAACTGCAAGTGTTGGCCTTAAATCTTGTTTGCGGGGACATGCCCACTAGCCCCATCGGGGCTTAACAGATTTATCGGGTTTTGATAATTTTAATTTAATTATAAGATGCATTGGAAGTCCTCATCCCCCACCCACCTCCATTTTAATCCCTCAAGCAAGGATGTTCAATACAGACCTAAAATTTCTGATTGGAAAGTATACAAAACTTTCATTGGGGTTAGAAAGCACACATAACCCCCCCCCCCCCGTTTTCTTCCTTTTTGTAATAGTTTTGAGATAAAATTCACATACGGTGCACTCATTCGGTGGTTTTTAATATACTGAAGAGTTGTACAACTAGCTCCACAGTCTAATTTTAGAACATTTTAATCATCTCCCAAAGAAACTCTGTATCCATTAGCAGTCACTCCCCCATTCATCCCTCCCTTCAGCCCCTGGCAACCACTAATCTACTTTGTCTCTTTAGAATTGCCTGTCCTGGACATTTCAGATAAATGAAATCATATAATGTGTGGTCTTCTGGATATTGTTGTTAGCATAACGTTTTTAAGGTTTGTGCATGTTAAAGCATGCTTCAGTACTTCATTTTTATTGTCCAGTAATCCATTGTACAGATACACCACATTTTGCTTCTCCATTCATCATTGATGGGGTTGCATCTGATGTAGTTTTTTGGATGTTGGTGTGTTTGGTGGGGTCCAGAGCCAATGGCCAAGAAAGAATTCTTGAGACGTCTTTGGTGCAAAATGGTGGTTTTATTAAAGCACGGGGACAGGACCCATGGGCAGAAGGAGCTGCTGCCCTGGGATTGTGAGAAGCGACTGATGATATACTTTAGGGTGGGGGGAAGTAAAGATAAGGAAAGTTTCAAAAGGATTTTCATATGCTAAAAGAAGACTGGGGAAACCTGAGGCCTTGCTATTGTCAAACCAAGGTTGTTTTTCCCTCTAGCAAGGCATTAACATTGAGACAGTTGGGATCTTATACTCTGCCTGCCTCAAGTATTTGTCAGTGGGCTGCAGGTTATAAGGACATCTAATTTTATCTACATTTCCTTCTTCCTTTGTTTCTCACATCATTCCCCCCTGAACAGTTTTGACCCTTAAATCTTTAAGGTTGCTGAGGGTGGAAGGTCTCATCTTCTGTAACTTCTTTCTGCTAATAGGGGTGTAGAGATGTCCCTACTTGTGGGTCAACATTGGTCAGTTGGGGAATTTATATATAGGAGTTACAAAGGCCAAGGCAGCCAGTCCAAGGTAGACAACATATATGAACCTCCTTGAGTAGGAAGGATCATCCTGTCAGCTAGAAGTTAACGGCAGTGAAGGAGTCTTGGCACCAGGCAAGAAGACACCGGAAGAGACAACAAAAGAAGGTTAATATTATAATGAGAATGAGAACTCCGAGTAAAAGGACCTTTGAGAGTTAACTGTAATTTTCCTCCAGTCCTTTATTGTCGTTTGAAAAGAAATTTGAGGTTTTCACAGGTTCACAGGAATAAAAAGGCATGCTAGAGTTTGCTCATTGGTTTCCTGTGAAGGAAATACAGGTTTTATTCTAGATATGTGAGTCCATGAAGAGTGCCCCTCTAATTTTACTGCAGTGGGAGTACATAATATGACCCGGTAGGGGCCCTTCCATTTTGGAGTTAAATCCCCAGCTGTATTAGACTTCCAGTCCTTTAAATAAACCCTGCCTCCAGGGTTTATATGGGGTAGGTTGCTAGTGACTGTCAGATGAGGTTTAGGGAGGACATGGTTTGCATATTCATTTAGAGGTTTATGAATATAACCCAGCCTCAAGAGAATAATGTAACAAAGCATTATAGTCTCCATCTATTGATAGGTTTACAGTGAGAAAAGGTTTTTCATATAGTAACTCAAAAGGACTTAACCCTATTGGTTGTTTTGGGGCAATCCTCATTCGGAGAAGCCCTGCTGGTAAAAGAGTAATCCAATTTTCTTGAGTCTCAATGGTTAAAATCTAGTATCTACAAAAATGTGTTATTGAAATATTTTCATTTTTAATCAGAGATAGCCATATCAGGACTATTTTGTTTGTAAAACAAGTCCAGTTTTAACAGACTTGGCCTAATGATTTACATAAGCTCAACAAGAATAGTGAGTGATCATAGAGATCTTTTACAGTTTGCTTTGCTGGAACTTTTTAAAAGGAATCTCTACGTTTAACTTTTAGTAGCCTCCTGAGGCCAGAAGCCAAGCCATGTGCTTGCCAGACATGCCTGCAATACCTGTAGATTTGGGCAAATTCCTCTTTTTGAGATCCTCAAAGTATCCAGAGGTTCCTGCACCTGCCAGGAAGTGATACTCTTTACTCACCTGGTAAGGCTGCTGGGAACTCTGTAAGCAAGCTATCAGGCCAACAGTTCCAAGGGGCTCTATTGGCTCCATGATTCATAAAGTCAACCTTAGTTCCTTAAAGCTGTCTGGTCATATCTGAGTCGATGCCGGTCTCTCTCAAATATGACATCCCAGTCAAAGCCTTGGTAAAATAACCACTGTTTCCAATGGTGTCCTGTTATAAGGAGAACACATTCTTACTGAACTTAGGCAAATGACTGTAATTGCCATGGAAGAGAGAATACTTTTCGGACACCTTTTGAATTTCGGAGGGTTCAGATAAGTAAAAGGCTTCCGTTTGTTCAGAGGAATATTTATCTTATTTTTCCGTATCATAGATATCTTAAGAGAAAGTTTCCTTAGTCTGGAAGTACAAATATTAAAGAACCTGCAAAGTTTTAAACAAGAGTCAAACTGTAATCATCCTCAGTTTAGTTAGTTCTGGAAATTCTTAGCCATTTCAATTTTATGATCTTAAAGATATAAAAAACCTGTATTTATCAAAAGCCCTTTTTATGATTCTCCTTGAAGATGAAACACGTTTTGCAAGAGAATAAGAACAATAACTATAAATGAAAAAAGACTCAAAAATGGACATGGTTAAAGATCTGATAAGAGGTTACAACCATAGCTGGCAAGGAAATTTGGTTATTTCTGTTCAGTAATCAGAATATTAAGTAATGGCCTCATACCCAGAACATATTAAAACTTTAGAACTGCATATCGTCTCTAGAATGGTTATAGCATTTACCCAAATGTAACCTAAGGCTTATTATTTGTTTAACAGTGCTTCCAGAATAACATACCAATAAGAAGGCCTAATGAGTGAAAGAGACTTTATTTCCAATTTAAATCTTGGGAAGTTTGTTAAAAAAAAAAAAAAAAAACTCAGAAAGTGGGGCGCCAGGGTGGCTCAATTTTGCTTCCATTTTGGAGTTGAATGGAGTTAGCAAAACTTAACTCCTTTAAGATTGAAAAGTTTTAACTAAGTGATCAAAGACCTGATAAAGACAAAACATAGAAACAGGTTTTCTGGGCAGGCAAAAGAGAATAAAACCTTTGTTTACATTTTCTTATCAACAGCACACCAATTAATTCGAGAAAACTTTGTCTTTTGAACAGAGAGAAAAGCAAATTTCAATCTTATGCCCATGTACTTTTAAAATCCCTTCATTTTAGGGGTGCCTGGGTGGCTCAGTCGGTTAAGTGTCTGCCTTTGGCTCAGGTCATAATCTCAGTGTCCTGGGATGAGCCCAGTATCAGGGCTCCTGCCCAGTGGGGAGTCTGCGTCTCTCTCTCTTTCCCTCTGCCCCTCCCCCCTGCTTGTGCTGGCTCTCTCTCTCAAATAAATAAAATCTTTTTAAAAATGCCTTCATTTTAATCTTAGTCTGTCTTGACCACATGTAAAATTCCTTTCCAAAGATTTCCCTACAACAGACCTACAACTTTTTCATTCAGAGTTGCTTCCCTTATTTCCATCAGTCTTAATTACATTTAGCAAAATTTTAACTCTTAGAAACCTTAGTCTCCAGTGAAAGCTAAGTAGTAACAAATTGTGAACTGTTACACCAAAACTCTTTAGACAGCAAATTTATGAATCAGTTAAGCACAGAGCATGTTTACTGACAGACCCAAATATCCTTAGTTTCTCTGCAATAAGAAGTCAAAAGCACAAACTGACATCCAGTAATCAGTGCTTTAGCACTTTATCCTATTTGGAAAAGATCGAGATGGCTAATGAATTCAGTCCCACTTATCTAAGCAAAACTTTGAAGTTTCAGGTTATCAAAGACTTGGAAAGCTATCTTAACAATTACCCATGAAAGCTTGAGACAGTTAACCATCATTTTAAGTCATCTTTTTGCTAACAAATTGTAACAGAGATAACACGAGCTTATTTGACCTTCAGTAAATCTTGATAGAATAAAAGTTTCACCTTTAATGCTGATAACTTTAAAGACAGGTCTACCTTAAACCAACAAACTTAAAGTTAGTTTAAATAACTGAATTATATTCCACCTGGATTCTCTTTTCAAAAGTCAGTTTGTTCCCCATTGTCAATATATCAGGAGGGAGTTTACTTGTCTGATTACGACCAAACACATTCTGCAAGAGGCCCTTAGGTTTGGGACACTGGTGGGGAAATCTCAAGTGGGTGGTGTTAAGTCCAGGGCATGCTCTTCGCTCCTTGATAGTGAGGGAAGGAGGGGGAGGCACGAAGGATGGTCTAAAAGCCAGTTATGCAGGCCGCACTCACGGTGATGCAGAAACAGGAGGAGAGGGAGGCAGAAGAGGCAAGGGGCTGCCAGAAGGCAGAAAAAAGGGTTCCCAACTCTAGAGCTCATCAGCTCCAACAGAGGAGCAGATGCTGTTTTCCCACCAACAAAAGGAAATAGGCAGTCCATGGTAGGCCGGAGAAGACAGGGAATTTCCCTGAAACAAAGGTAGTCTCAGCAGCTCCTTGGGAATATTCCTTAAAGCCCCCATCCCAAGGTAGACTAACCAGAGCAAATTGGTTCCAATTATATCCATTAACCTGGGAAATGAGGGAGAAGCCCTCATGTAGTGCTAGAGTAGCCTGGGTCTATTAGGAGGAATAGTGAGAGAGTCCCTTTGCTAGGAATGGTCTGTGTTTCCTCCAGTAACCTGGGTTTATTGGGAAGAGGCCTATGTAGATAATTATCATTCATATATCAGGAGGGATTTTACTGGTCTGATTACGACCAAACATGTTCTGCAAGAGGCCCTTAGGTTTGGGTCCTGATTTAGAGCCCTGAAGGCCTGGATGGATTTAGGGTACCTCCATCTATTTGCTGTTCCTTGCAGAAGAGAGCTAACTTGATAGATCCTACTGAGGCCATGCAGTACCTTTCTTAAATTTTGTAATCCGAATGGTTTCCAGTGGATTAAAAGGCATTCCAAGGGAGAGTCCTTGGGGACTGAAGAGAAATGGTCCATTACCAAAAAACCCCCATACCCCCGACTCCCAGGTGGGGTCCCACGCGCAGGATACGTCAGAGGTTCCTGATGTCAAAGCAACACGGGGCGTCTCGAACAAAATCGCTATGATCACTGCCTGCCCTAAAGGCCCTGTAGGAGGGAGGCCTGCCTTCCCCCCGCTTCCCCATTGCATTCTAGACTACAATGGGTGCCAGCGTATGGACCCAGTTTACCTTACTTTGAAGGCCCTATCGTGCCTTGGCTTGCCTTGCAGAAGGACCCACTGTGAAGGCCACACTTGCGCCTTGGCTTACCTTGCCCTGAAGGCCACACCGTGCCTTGGCTTGGCTTGGCACAAAGGTCACACTGCGCCTTGGCTTGCCCTGAAGGCCCGCCATGAAGGTCACACCGCATCTAGGCTTGCCTCGCCATGAAGGCCACAAAGAACCCGCCCTTTTTAACCCATGGAAAATACTAGAAAAGTTTTACAAGAGGAAAGTACCCAATTTTGTAACTTAAGTAGTTAGAGGACATTGACAGAAAACAGTAAAGATAGAAATCCATGATGATCTAAGCGACATTCCAACACATGTAGTCTTTACAGCCAACTTCCCTAGGAAACCGGTCCCAGGTTGGGTTTTAATTCAATCGGGTACTGGTTTCAGCCGGATCCCAGTGGAGGTCTTGCGGCCAGAAATGGCAAGACCAGGGATGTGGAAAGGGATCACATTCAACAAGTGAGGAGGAAACCTCACGTGGGAGTCTTAAGATTGGTAGCCATGCTAGTCACTTAGGTGGCTGTCCTGTGTCCAAGAAAGACAGCTTTGTATGAGGACAGGAATAAAGAGAGGGCATCAAGTTTCTGGGTCTCGTTACCATTCTGGCCATTGTACTAACTTCCAGCCAAAAGGCAGGCTTTCTCCTCCCTATAGAGTAGCCACGGGCTAGAGGATTGGAGCTTGGGCAGTTGACATGAAAGGGTTCCAATAAGACTACTCCTTGAAGAGCCACTGAAATGAGAGTAAAGGGAGAGCAAAGTACTCCCCAAGTGTGCACCGAAGCTCGGAGTCCAGATGCCAAGACTTTTGAAGCCCCACGTTGGGCACCAAATGGCGTAGTTTTTGGATGTTGGTGTGTTTGGTGGGGTCCAGAGCCAATGGCCAAGAAAGAGTTCTTGAGACATCTTCGGTGCAAAATGGTGGTTTTATTAAAGCACGGGGATAGGACCGGTGGGCAGAAGGAGAGGCTGCCCTGGGATTGTGAGAAGCAACTGGTGATATACTTTGGGGTGGGGGGAAGTAAAGATAAGGGAAGTTTCAAAAGGATTTTCATATGCTAAAAGAAGACTGGGGAAACCTGAGGCCTTGCTATTGTCAAACCAAGGTTGTTTTTCCCTCTAGCAAGGCATTAACATTGAGACAGTTGGGAGCTTCCTGGAGGAGCATTATACTCTGCCTGCCTCAAGTATTTGTCAATGGGCTGCATGTTATAAGGACATTTAATTTTATCTACATTTCCTTCTGCCTTTATTTTCCACATCACTTCCACTTTTTTTTCCTATGATGAATAACACTGCTTTGAACATTCTTGTACAGGTGTTTGTGTGGACCTGTTTTCATTTCTCTTGGCCATGTACCTAGTAGTGGAAGGGCTGGGTCTTTTGGTAACTGTGTTTTACCTTTTTACATGTTTAACACCACCTTATAATCTCATCACCAGCAGTGTGTTGTGAGGTTTCCAGTTTCTTTGCATACTTACCAATACCAGTTACTGTCTTTTGGTTTCTAGCTGTCCTGGTGGGTGTGAACTGATGTATCCGCTGTGGTTTTGATTTGCATTTGCCTAATGATTCTTGAACATCTTTTCATCTGTCTTTAGTTTCATAGTTTTAGCTCTTATATTTAGATTACTTTCTGAGTTAACCTTTGTATGTGGTGTGAAGTAGGGGGTCCAGCTGTTTTCTTTTGTTTGGGGATATGCAGTTGTTCCAGTAACATTTGCTGAAAAAAAAAACAATTTTCCCATTTAATTGTCTTGGCACCCTTGTAAAGAAGACTGTTAAGGATTTTTGCAATCTTAATTTTTTCTAACTTCTAACTTTTCAAAATAGTAAAATTCTAAAATTTGTTGGGATTGCGGAAAATCAGAGTTTGTGTTCTTTTGATAGGCTCTGGTTTATTTTAGTATCCTCCACAAACAAGGTTTATTATTAGTAGTAAGTAAAAAACTCTTTGTGATTGCCCAGGGGATATTTAAATTACTTTGAAAAATAGACTAACCAAGTATTTACATAAGAATAGTTTTTTGTCTTGTGAATATAAGTTGCAAAGATTTTTCTTCAGCGCCATTTTGTAGAGATCTCACTGGTTGGGCAGCCAGAAGGTTGAGTAGAGCTGCGTGCTCTTGAACAAGTAACACTCTTTGAGCCCCATTCTCTTCTGTAACTCAAGGATGTTAGTCCAGGCTCTTCCTAGATCTCTACCTTTAGTGGGAGTGTGCTCCAGCAGTGGTTTTCATGTTCTACGTGTCTGTGGAGTCCTGCGTGTGAGAGAAAGGTGCTTTGGAGACTGTACTGTGTTTCGGAGGAAGGAGAGGTAGGTGCTTGCGTGTGGGGTTGGGTTCCTCAGACCTGCTTTAATCAGAACAGTTCTGGAAATGAGGACTGCTATAGGAAAGGGCCTGCGGACCCACCATTTTACAACATATGCTTTAACTTGTTTTTAAACTCATGTTCGTGCATTTGTATTCTTCATGCCGTCTTACTTGATCCCTTTTGTGATGGGAAAACATGCTTTAGTCACATCCTTTACTGGGACCAAGGACTGTTCTTGGAATCCTTTAGTGCAATCACCCTTAATCACCTGGCTTTTCTTCCCACTCCTCACTGTCATAAGCCCAGGAAATGAGTAGCTTGGACAAGGGAGCATTTCAAGGGAGGGCTGGGGGAATGGACAGACAGCAGGTTTTGGACAGTCTAGATGGCAGTGTGTGGTTTCATGGGGGTGGGAATGTCTCGAAGCAGAGTAGGCAGAACTTTGGAGAGAAGGTCAAAAAAGGCAGTGCAGGGCACGTAAGGTCACGTGTCAGGTAGCCCCGTTTGCAGCATTCCTGTCTCTTGAAAGCCAGGGGAGTCTCCCTCCTGTTGCGATGCGGCAGCGCCAGAATCAGGGTCTCGGGGGCAGTTCAGAAGCGGGCTTAGTTGCCTCTCTTTCATCTTCACACTTTATATTACTGTGTATCGGTCCGTTCCTCATCTGGTCCTCAATACATAGACAGGGAGAAACAAAAGAGATTGATACATACATTCCTGCTGCAGGAAGTAGTAGTGTACCATCCTGTAGGCTTGCACAGCCTTTAATTCTTCTATATTTTATTGGTAAGTTTTGCCTTGTTTGGATACCTTCAAACCAGTTGCCTTTAAATGCTTAGGACCTTATGGATTTTATTTTCCGTAAAGAAAAATATGGACATTGGCAGTTAGAAGGGATACACATCAAAGTATTTTTTATCTTTTGGACTGTGCTTTCTATATTCTCTGCCCTGTCTTTTCAGGAGTACTCAATTTTGATAATTAGATTGAAATTATAATTGTTACCCCAATTGTCAGAATGAGCTTTACATCATTTCTCCACTTTAAAAATGTTTTTGCTAGAGAAAGACAATGATCATATGATCTCACTCATGTGGAATTTAAGAAACAAAACAGAGGATCAGAGGGGAAGGGAGGGAAAAATAAAACAAGACAAAATCAGAGAGGGAGACAAACTGTAAGAGACTGTTAATCATAGGAAATAAACTGAGGGTTGCTGGAGGGGGGGGGTGTGGGGCATGGGGTAACTGGGTGATGGACATTAAGTAGGGCACGTGATATGATGAGCACCGGGTATTATATAAGACTGGTGAATCACTGAACTCTGCCTCTGAAACTAAGAATACACTCTATGTTAATTAATTGAATTTAAATTAAAAGAAAAAACAAAAATAAAAATGGTTTTGCTTTAAAGAATACATTTCTAATCCATTAGGACTTATAACAGTACAGATATGTGTTAAAAATCAGCAATCTTGCTTCAAATCTATAAGCACTGTTTATTATATTAACAGTAAATTCAGCAAAACATAATCTGAACTAATTTCTCACACTGCTCTGAATTATAAAATATTGTAAAAGAAATTTCTATACCTTTTTGTTCTTTTGTGTTTGTTTTAGGTGATAGTTCTGCTGGCTCTGTATTGTTAAACATTTCTTTACAAATACGTGATAGATCTACTTGAAAGAAATTTGTTTTCATCTGATTAAATATGTCTCCTGCCATTTTTTGGCTTTATTAACTTGTTTGATAATTTCTTTGTATGGATAGCACCAACGGTAACTTCACCCATTTTAATTATTGTGCAAATTCCTAATAAGAGGTTTTGGTTTGTTTCTTTGATTCATAGAGGACTATAGATAATGTACGTTGTTGAGCACTTTGCTTTTTAAAGCACCTTCACAAACTTGTCATTTCTTCCTCCTAAGGACCCATGGCATGGACAGGAAGATGTTATTCTTGTTTAACAGAGTAGCACAGACCAAGTCACCTGGTGAAAGGCTGGGCCTACATTACCGCTCTGCTCACTGCCTGCCTTTTCTTCTATGCTGTAGCGTTAGAGGATCGTGGTAACTAGAAGAGTATATTCCTTTTATAACTCCTCAATCTGAGAGGCACGGGCTTTGCTTTCAGTGCTTTGCTCCTTTACTGGGTTTTGTTACGCCAGTTTGTGGGATTAAGGGAAGAGTTAATTGGGCCTGGTGGAAATACTATGAAGCTCTAGAACAAGTACATTGGCAGCTTTGGGAATTGGTGTTTAACAGTTGCTTGTGTTCTTATTTCATCTGTGACTTGAAAATGAGGTTGCATAAATAACCGGAAAAAATTTTTTCCTATTAAGCAATAATGTGTAATGGTTTTCAGGTTTTTGTTTTTGTTTTTGTTTTTTTTAACACACAGGCCCTAATTGCCAGAAAACCTCTGTTTATGAAGAATAGCATTGAAAATATTGAGGCCATAGATGAAATTTATTCTATTTACCAATTTTCTTCCCACGTATCAAAAAGAAAATCCTTAAAAACTAACTACTTAGTAATTACTGAATGGAAGTAAAACTAGAACTCAGCTCACTGATGAAGTTCATGTTTTCACTAGCTCTTTTAACCTTTTTTAAGGAATCTGGGAATTTTTTTTTGCTGTAGTATTTCGAGAGGGGTCTGTTTGTTTCAAGTCACCTCGGGGGAATACATTCTTCCTTTTGAGCTACTAATTGACATAATAGTACTATTCCAATTTTGCAAAATCCTGTTTTTCCTTTAACATTCAGGATTGTTTGATAGTGCATTTGTTTCTACTCACTGAGAAATATTTTTTTTTCTGTAAAATATTCAGATAGAAATATAATTTTTTCCTTCTTAACCTTTCAGCTTCCATAGAGACTGCACTTCCAGCTCTTGTTGTTCCCATCCTGGAGCCCTGCGGTAACTCAGAGTGTCTGCACATTTTTGTAGACTTGCATTCTGGAATGTTTCAATTGATGCTTTATGGACTTGGTAAGTGACTCAATGATACAGTCACTCAGCGTAAAGAAGAATGCTTTAACAAAAGCAAACTAAAATTTTTCTGCCATTACCTCTGGTATTGGAGGGGGTGGTTTAGCAGTACAGAAAGTCTATGTGGAAGGGATAACTCTGGCTGACGTCTATTCCTTGAGGCCAATTTTAAGTCTCCTTTGGATTTTCTTGTATCAAAAATTAAACCTCCCAACATGAAGTGCATTCATGTTGTTTCTCTTTTTGTAAAAGTAATAATGTTGATGGCTGATGTTTTTTAGATTAGCGATATTACCACTCATAGTTGGGTGACATGGAAACAACTACAGGGGATTCTGATGTCACTCATGGCTGAAGAACAAATTTATGACAGTGTAAACATCTAAATGTTAACTTAGGATACAGAATCCTGGAGAAGAGGGTTTTTGTTGTTGTTGTTGTTGTTGTTCCTAGCCTAAACACAGTAGACATTAACGTTGGATTTCTAACATGATCTGTTACCAAGTTGGTGGTCTGAAATGATGAACCACTTGGCACTTAGTGTTTTTGTATTGCTAATGGAATAGTGTTCTTGCACATATTAGCACATTTACCGCTTGAAATTAATATTAAGCTAGATCAATGAAAATAAAAGGTTTTCTGGTTATACTGTATAAAGAAATTTGTCTATGAATTGTTCATAGAACGCTGGTCTCATTACTTTGAATCACGTTGCATTTATGTTGGCTAAATGATAAGTGGCACACTTAGGAATTACCTTTTAACTATGATTCCAAAGCACAAGGCAATTGTTCTTCAAAAAATTTTTTTATTTAACTGTTTTCTTGACTATTTACATAATACATACTCGTAAATAAGGAAGATGAACATGTAAAATGAGAGAAACAAAAAATAGTTACCTGTTGGCAGTCATTCTTGTTTTAGAGGATATATGCTTGGCTCAGTTCAGGCTACCATAACAGAACCACAGAGAGGTTTGCCGAAACAATAGAATTTTATTTTGTCACAGTTTTGGAGTTTGGAAGTCTAAGATCAGGTTGCCAGCATGGTTGGGTTCTGGTGAGGGCTTTGTTCCTGGCTTGGGAGATGTAGGCCTTCTCTCTGTCATCACGTGGCAGAAAGGAGAGCGAGCAAGCTCTCCAGTGTCTCTTCTTTTAAGACACCAATCACATCATGACCTCAGTCCTATACCCTCATGACCTCGTCTAAACCTAATTATCTCCCAAAGGCCCCACCTCTGAATACCATCACATAGGAGTTTAGGGCTTCAACATACGAATTTCCATAGCAATGGTATTCTAATTTTCTCCATACTTTTTTCTTTAGTTGAAATCATTTTATATTTTGCTTTTTGTGCAACATGCTATTATAACATTTTTTGGTGTCATTAAAAATTCTAAGTGACATTTAGCAAGCTGAACTTAAGCCAACAGCTCTTGCTTATGCCAGAAATCATTTGTGTTTAATAAATAAACATTTTATTTTTTAAAGATTTTATTTATTTATTTGACAGAGAGAGACAGCAGGAGAGGGAACACAAGCAAGGGGAGTGTGAGAGGGAGAAGCCGGCTTCCTGCTGAGCAGGAAGCCCAATGCGGGGCTCCATCCCAGGACCCTGGGATCTCGACCTGAGCCGAAGGCAGACGTTTAACGACAGAGCCACCCAGGCGCCCCAATAAATAAACATTTTAATGGAGTTTTATAGTTATTGCACTTTTAAAGTTCTAAATTTAGTGATACTAGGAATTTGAAATACATGTAAGTGAAAAAAATTAACTACACCAAGAGTTTTGGGAATTAAAATGTAGGCAAAGAATTAATTCCTGTATTTGTTACTTGTTCATCCTGCTAGTATACATTTGCTATTAATTAGTTGTCTGACCTATAACTCTCTTTAAATGTTAAAGAGGGTAAACAAATTGGGTTAATTGATGCCTGATGATACGTTTAGTTTGGTTTTTCTCTGACTCAAAAACAACATTACTTTCTGCCTAAAACAATAATTTTCGTGTTAAGTTTTGGGCTACCTAAATATTTTATGCCTCATGTAAGCAGTGAATTAATGAAGTGCTATATTCTATAGACCAGGCCACGCTGGATGACATGGAGAAGTCTGTGAACGATGATATGAAACGAATTATCCCTTGGATTCAACAACTGAAGTAAGCTTATTTATTTAGCTCAAGACTAAAAATGGAAAGTTACTTTGGTATGATATATTTTCTTCTCCATCATTACTCTTGATCAGTCACTGTCCTTAATGTTTATGACATGAAACTTGAGCACCTTTTGGTACTTGGAATCGAAATTCTCTTGGAATAGGGCCGAGATGGCAGTGTTTTGTACCCAGTTCCCTTCCAGAGCAAATACAGGTTTGAAGGGCATGGCACTCTACTTTTCATTCCTTGCCACATTTCCTCCTGTAAAAGCACTGTATAAATCACTTACAGTGAATTTTATTGAATCTAGTGTTCTCTGCAGTAGAGTCTTATTCTTACCCCGGATAATCTTCATGGTATGAATCTACCAGCTGACACTTCCAGAATAGTTGTTTCTGCTTCTCTAATACTGTCATTCAATACTGTCTCAAAATCCTTTGAGTGCTTCATACTGTTAAACTAAAGAACACTGAAAATGGAACTAAAGAGTCCATTATGGCAACTCTTAACAAACTCTCTTTTAAAATTAATAAAACAGAATTCCAAGGGATAAAAATAAATTTCAGAGATCAAAACCCAAACTGGCAAATGGAGAAGGGGGGAGGGGGCTAGACTGTTCAGAGAGCTCTGTTGATTTTGTGATCTAGCCTTACCCCTTCTCGCTGCCAGTTTGAGTTGTATAAATATTTGAAGACTTCACTATAATCAGGTAATGTTTTCATTAACAAGATAAGATTTTTAATGCCAGTAGATAGTGTTTTATGAGCCTCCTTTTGAATAGCTGCTTAGTGTAATTGTATATGAAAAATGATAATCATTATTCTGGGTAACACATTCCAAAATTTTTAGTGATTTAGCATATTTTTGTGCATTTGGCTAAACAAATAAGGTTTAAATACTTAAATGCTTAATAACTCACATCTTGGATGACTCAAGGTTATCTGGCAGTCCAGCTAGCAGAAATATAACATAAAACCAGAAAGCTAAGTCCCCAAAGCCTTAAACTTATCAAATGTGTCTCTGTACTTAAACACATAATTTCTGAGAAAGGTCCCCTGGTTATCACTTACAATAGTGCTTCTCAAATGATCTTTGGTGAATGACCAGTTGATTGCTAATCTATCATGGGACATTAATGTTTTTGAAATGACTTTATTGAAGTATAATTTCTGTACCAGAGAATTCGCCTATTTTAAGGACTTGTAAATTTACTGAGTTTTGCATCCATAATCACAATCCAGTTTTAGGACATTTGGAACATTCTCATCACCTCAAAAAGGTGTTCATTTACAGTTAACCCCCATTCCCAGCCTGAGCCCCAGGCAACTATGAATCTACTTTCTGTTCTTATAGATTTTTTTTTTCTGGACATTTCATATAAGTAGGATCATAAAGTATGTGGTCATTTGTGACTTGCTTCTTTTTACTTAGCTTACTGTTTTGAGGTTCATCCATTTCGTAGCAGGTATCAAAGTTTAATTCCTTTTTATGGCTGGATAATATTCCACTATATGGCTTTGTACCACATTTTGTTGATCCATTCATAAATTGATGGATACTTGGGTTGTTTCACTTTTTTTTTTTTTTTTTAGATTTATTTATTTATTTTAGAGAGAAGGGCGCACACAAGCAGGGGGAGGGGCAGAGGGAGAGAGAGAATTTCAAGCAGACTCCCCGCTGAGCAGGAGCCTGATGTAGGGCTCGATCTCATGATCCTGAGATCATGATCTGAGCCTAAATCAAGAGTCGGCCACTTAAACCGATTGAGCCGCCCAGGCACCCCTGGGTTGTTTCGCTTTTTGGCTATTATGAATAATGCTGTTCTAAATATTCATGTGTAAGTCTATGTGTAGACATGCATTTTCATTCCACTAGGAATGGAATTGCTGAGTCACAGTAAATTTATGTTTAACTTTTTAAAGAAACTGCCAAACTAGTTTCCAGAGTAGCTGTGCCTTTTTAAAATCGCATCAGCAGTATTTGAGGGTTTCCGTTTCCCTGCATTCTTGCCAACACTTGTTACTGTTTTTTACTATAACCATCCTAGTGTGTGTAATGAGGTATTGCATTGTTGTTTTCATTTATATTTTTCTAATGACTGATGATGTTGAGCATCTGTTCATGTGATTTCTTATAACGTGCAATGAAAACAAATTCTAAAAAAAGAAACGAAAAAACGTGTAAAATATAAGCCCCAGTTTTTTATTGTAAGAACCAACAGAAAATTACATCTCAGTAAACATAATCAGAACAGTATAAAAATAAAAAAAAAATCTATACACATTTTTCATTGGAAGTGTACATAGACAGTTAATACAGAAAATTCACTCTTACGTTCAGATTTTTTGTTCCATGAAATCAAAACAAAAAGTTAAGAGTAAAATGACAATTCTGTGTGCACATTGAAGAGAGTATTTTGTATTTAAAATTTATATAAATACACATTTATGTATGTTTAGAATTTATATTGTATTGATACTATCTTGTATTTAGAATTTTTAACGTGACAAATGGGCTTGTTTCTTGCTTGTTGGAACTAGTCTAGATTGGGTTGATGATGATGCTAATCACAGGAAATAATGTATATCTTAACTGTTTTTATTTTTCTTCAAAAACATACATAATGGAGATCCCAGTCTCACAAAGTCTCACATGTTGATGGGAATGGAAGTAGAGATTTGAAAGCAGTTTTGGCAAGTTCAGAACATTCATTTTTAACTTTTATCTAAAACATAGCAAGTATTGTTGCATTTTCAAAATTTATCTTCATTTCTTCATTTGTAGCCAGTTCTAGCAGTTGATCCTGTGAAGTTGCAGATAAATTTAAGTTGTTTTTCAGTGGAAAAAAACTGCTTTCTAGACTTTATACATTTTTGGGTAATAGTTGACAAACTACCCTTAAAGTGTTGTATGTTATGACATGGTTTTACTGCACGTGACTAGTACAGAGTTTGTACCACATGCAGCTCACTAGATAAATTGCAGCAGCACCTGAGCTGGTCTGTGCCCTGTTCAGCGAGGCCAGCCTGCTGATCGTGAGCTTAGATGTTGTTGTAATTGTTACGTCGCTGTGGAAAGTTTCTAAATTTGTATTCTTATACTCTGTAGTTATTTCACTGTGAACCAGTGAGAGTTTATGGACCAGTCATTATATGACATGGTTTTGCTGCATGTGACTAGTACAGTACTTTTTCCATATATTTTACACACACATACACAGTGTCTAGCCTCAATGATAGCTAATCAAATAAAAGAAGTGAGAGGAATACTATAAAAAGCATCAAACTAAAACCTGGTGGCTTAACCGAGAAAGAGGAGGGAAAAGAGGTAATTAATACTTATTGGCACCTGCTAGATATAACCATCACTTTACACATACACGGTATAAAAACTGGGACTATATATCTCTAGTGATACTAGAAAAATTAGGTACATTTATACCCGTTTATTGTTTGTTCTATTTTCTTTTATAAACATTTCAGGCATTTTATAAAAGATGTTGAGGTTAGTTATTGCTGTCTTAATAAACCATAGGAAATCCGTCATTTTCTTTAATACACTGCTACAGTGTCCCAGCCTTAATACTAGTTAATTCTACCTTATGACTAAACAAAATCATTCACATTGTAGTTTCAGCTCCTTAAAGTAGAACTAGAACTAACAGACCAATGCAAAACTTGGAGAAATGATTCATCATTATGGTTATGTGTCTTTTTACTAGTTCAGTTAAACTTCAGATTGTTATTTTTTAGTGGTGAATCTTCAGTAATCAGTTTACAAATCAGTTGCACACAGTTAATCAGAAGAACTTACGATTTTGTGATGTGAATTATCTCCTTTCAATTAAGGTTTTGGCTTGGACAGCAGCGTTGCAAGCAATCTATAAAACATCTGCCTACATTAAGCAGTGAAACATTGCAGCTGTCCAATTACTCAACCCATCCTATTGGAAACCTTTCTAAGAATAAGCTGTTCATTAAACTTACCCGTCTTCCTCAGTACTACATTGTAAGTATGCAGAGGGGGGATTTGGGTGATCAAGTTCAGTAATTCTATTAGTATTTCACATGATTTATTGCTTAATTTAATTGCAAACATTTTATTGGATATTTGACTTTAGTGATTCTCAACCTAGGAGGTAGGGATGGGGGAGAGAGGAAAATCATGTCTATGAAATGATACAATGATCAGGCAGGGTTGGGGAATATAAGGTATGTCTCCATCCCTCACCCTCAGATCTTTCCTGTAGTGAGGCCTAGTTTCTGTTTGGGATGAAGCATCTCCTCTATATGGGAGGGAAAACATTGAAAGCAATTACTGTGAAGGTGTGGAGATGTTTTGGTATCAGATAAACTTGCTTGCTTTTAATCAAATGTTAACTTGCATAATGCATCGTTTTAAATACAGCTGGCTGAAGTAGCTTTATATTCTCATCCTTAATTGATTGAAGGCATATATATAGATTTTTATTAATTGCATTTTTATTGATTGCATGTACCTTTCAGTGCACAGTAAGATCCTTTCTTATTCTTTTTTCACTCTAGATTTCTCGGTGTTTTGTAGTTAGTTTCTTTGAGATCTTTGAATTGGTTAAAAGTTGTAAGAATTTGAAATATGAATTCACCCTAAATATATTTCCCTGCTTGTAGAAATTTCTGTATATACCACATAGATATTTTTGGCTAAGAATCTTGAGATATTTGAAAAACTTAATTCAAGTTTGTTGGTTGAAGGTAATAGGAGTGAATTTTTTTAAGGTTTTGAGCTGTACTTTTAAAAGATACTATCTTAAAAAAAAGTGTACCCTGTCTAGCCTGACATATCTGAGGTTAGCGTTATTTGTATAGAGCAATAGGTTTGTCATTGATGTGAACTTCACTTTTTTCCTGAATCTTAAAACCCCAGCTGTTGAACTAGATTTGGTACATGACAAAGGATTGTTGTCTCCGTCCTTGGTGAGCTGCCTAGTCTACATATAAAATGATACTCAGAATACATGTATAATAATCAGACCTATTGAACACACAAAGATCCTTATACTCAGCCACAGACAAAATGGTTTTATTATTTCTGACCTTATTTAGTATCAACAGAAACTAGACGTTAGTTTCAATGACTAATGGTTTATTATAAAGCAATAATTTGTTTCACGTGGCTTAGACCAAAACTGAATCTATGTTACTCTTCATCCTTCTTATTTCTCACTTAGGGGTGACACATTCATAGAAGTGGGAAAAACTGGGGACATTAAGAACAGAGGAAAGGATTGCTGCCTTTAAATGTCTGCCATTTTACTTTTGTCAGCTTTATTAAGATATAATTTACATATGGGAAAAGTTTAGACTGTGTCTGAGTTGTAATAAATGCATACACTATTGTAATCCGCCTCTCAGCAGAACACAAAACAGATCCATCACCCCCAAAATGCCCTCATGCTGCTCCTCTATAATTGGACCCTCCCCCCACTCTCAGTTGGTGACCACTGACCTGTTTTCTGTCTATATAGGTTTTCCCATCAGTCTAGTTTCTTTCACTCAGCATAATGCCTTTGATTTTCATCCATATTGTGATGTGTATTATAGTTCATTCTTGTAATTGGAGTAGTAGTCATGGTATGGATGTACTATGGTTTGTTGAACCAGTCTCTGGTGGAAGAACATCTGGGTTATTTCCAATTTGGTGCAATTATGAATAAAGCTGCTGTAAGCATTTGCATATAGGTGGGGTTTTTTTGTTTTTTGTTTTTTTTTTTTAGTGAACTTAGGCTTTCACTTCTTTGGGATAAGTAACCAGGAGTAGGATTGTTGGGTTAGGTTATAATGTCAGTGTATGCTTAGCTTTTGCCAAACTGTTTTCCAAAGTGGCTGGGCCATTTTGTATTACTGATGGCAATACAAGAGAGTGCTAGATGTTCTGCATTTTTGTCAGCACTTGGTATTATAATTTTTAAAGTTTAGCCATTCTGGGGGTACCTGGCTGCGACTCTTGATCTCGGGGTTGTAAGTTCGAGCCCCACATTAGGTGTAGAGATTACTTGAAAAATAAAAAATAAAAATCTTTTAAAAATAAGAAAATTTTAGCCATTCTGATAGATGTATAATGGTATTTTTTTGTAGTCTTAATTTATGCTGCCCTAATGACTGATGATATTGAATATCTTTTCATGTATTTTTTTTTTTTTTTGTCATCTCTGTATTTTCTCTGGCGAAGCATCCATTTTCCTTTTTAATTCTTCCATTTCCTCGTGCATCAGTGTGATATTAGGTGTTAGCCTAAGAATTTCCTGAAGAGAGTGTGTGGGGAGGGGGTGGGGTAAGGGAGAGAAAAGAGGCAGGAAGAGAGACAGGAAAGCATATGTTGGTCAGAGCAATGGTCCAATGGCATTTATTTCTCCCCTTAAAGTATTTAGGGGACTTTTCTTAAATTTTAGGTAGAACTTGAAAACAGTAAACTGGTATAGTGGGTAAAAGCAAGGTCTCTGGAGCCAAACTGGAATCAAAGCATGAGTCCATCGCTTCTCAGCTCTTGAGACCTTGGGCAAGTAACCTAAGTATTTCGTGCCTCAGTTTCTTCATCAGAAAAATGAAGGCAGTAATCCCTTCTTTACAGTTATTAGGAGGTCTGAATGCATTAACATCTGTCAGGTACTTGGGACAGTATGTGGCATCTAGTATAGTACTCTCTATATCAGTGTTGGCTGTTGGTGGTGGTGGTGTCATCCTCACAATGACCATATCTATCAGGGTTTATTTTTATATGCTTCCAATTGTGAGAGTTATTTGTCATTTTTCTCGGCTCTAACAGTGGAATTCTTAGGAGGTTTTATTTTTCTTTAAGATTTTATTTTTGAGTAATCTCTATACCCAGTGTGGGACTTGAACTCAACAACCACAAGATCGAGTTGCATGCACCACCAACTGAGCCAAGCCAGGCACCCTTAGGATGTTTTAATGGTTAAGGGAAACAAGGCAATTTGAAATAGGTAGATACCATTCTAGAAAATCTAGCAGTTCTGCTTTACTTAAGCATACAGTGTTTTAAGCTAAGATGTGAATATCCAGAACACTTAATGCTATAATAGTCTAAATGTCCCATTTGCTGTAGTTTATGGTGGTTTTTGCTTTTATTCATTAGTCTGATCTATTTTTTAGAGAACAAAGGATATATTTAACAGGAATGCTTTTTTTGTTGAGAATCACGATTGATTTGTCCTCATTTAAAGAAGAAAGACCATCTACATTAGATTTACATTTCTGAGCCCTACTTGCTATAAGGTGGAAAATATGCAACACTCATTAATTATTTCTCTGAGTCTCATTTCTGACTTGGGCCTTCTTAGGTTGTGGAGATGTTGGAGGTTCCCAATAAACCCACGCAGCTGTCGTACAAGTACTACTTCATGTCTGTGAATGCTGCGGAACGTGAGGACACCCCTCTCATGGCTCTCCTGCTGCAGCAGTTCAAGGAAAACATCCAGGACTTGGTTTTTCGCACCAAACCTGGCAAACAGCCTAGGACCAGTCCCAAGCGCAAGGTAGGATCACATATAGAAGTGAGCACAGGATTGGTGTGTGTTAACTCTCTTGTGTTCTTTAACCATTTTTAACATGGGAAAGAATTAGATCTGGTTTGTAAGAGACTGGGGGACAATCAGGTTTAAGTAACAGTTTTCTACATTTTCTTGAAACTGCCTCTCTCTTAATTAATAATTAATTATACACCATTTCCACAAGAGAGTTTGCTAAATACACAATATTTACGTAAATTTCAAGTATTTAGGTTGAAATATTTGCTCAATAAATACTTGTTGAATGCATAACATTTGTTTTTGTTAACCTTGAGCTATAGTAGTTTAACTGCCTTAACTAATTGCATCACCTGTACTTTTTTTACCCCAATTCTAGTTGTCTGATGATCCATGTCCAGTAGAACCTAAGAAAACAAAACGATCAGGAGAAATGTGTGCCTTCAATAAAGTTCTAGCTCACTTTGTTGCTATGTGTGATACAAATATGCCATTTGTAGGACTTCGGTTGGAGGTAATTTTTTGAAACAGTTTTGAGTACTCTATATAAAAGTAATTTTTAAAATGCCTTGCTAAAGCTACATGGATTCCATTAGGAGAACCGGAATAGCTGTGATCTTGTTCATTTTGGGAGGGATGGGGTTGAAATCATAGCATCTCATGGTATACTTGTAAAACATGACTTACATTATTTCATTTTTCTGATTCCAAATTGTGAGTGTTCTTCCCTTTATGGAAATGGAAAGAAAATTCTTCCTAATTTAAAAAAAGGACAATTTTTGAGTATTAACATCTTACTTGCATACCTCTTAGTAGGAACATTATCTCTTAGAGGTGGTTAGTTGATAAAGGGGTGGCTTATTTTTGAGTTGGTGAAGCCATACATATTGCTTACACACCAATAAAACCGGGTTCCTTTCTGACAAACAGGTCAGAAAGAATATTAAACCCGATTTTTACTCTTGTCACGTGGACTAAGGAATAGACTTACATAGAATTAGTGTCTTTCAAGAATACACAGTTGTGGTATCCAGCGTGATCCCCAAACATGAGATTAAAGGGCAGTAACAGAATCTGCATTTTATATTTACAAAAAGGACTCCGGCCAAGGATTGGCATCCCTTTAAAAGGGGATACACCAAAACCTTAATTATTTCCCTCTATTTTAAAGTTTTACTTTTTGTAAGACTCCTCCCCTTTGTAAATTATTGGGAATGGAGACTTTTGCCACAATAAAACTAAAAAAATGTTTTTTTTAATGTTTATGAATAAAACAATTGAGGATACAAAAAAAAAAATAGAAGAGACTTGGGAATGTGGAAGTGGATTATTTCAGTGAAACTGATGGTGATAGTCTTGGGAATACTTGTTGAACACTTTCATGCTTTAGAGCAGGAATCGCCAAACTTTTTCTGTAAAGGGCCAGATAGTAAGTATTTTAGGTATTGTGGGTCATATGGTCTCTTATTATAGCTACTCAGATCTGCTTTTGTAGTGTGAATCAGCCATAGTTGATGTTTAAACAGATGAGTGTGGCTATGTTTCAGTAACACTTTATTTACAAAAACAGTCATTGGGCTGCATTTGGGCCATGGGCTGTTGTATGCTGACCCCTGCTAGGGTTTCAAGGTCTGAAGCCAGAGGGTGAGGTGTAAAACTATGAAGAAGAGAATAGCCCAGAGAAATCGAGGCCCAGAAATAGGCATCTAAAATAGATACTCATGACCTTGATGTCCTAGCTCCTAGAACTGTGAGCTTGATGAATGTCTTCTTGCCTGGGTACTGGCCATATAGCTCCTGAACTGTACAGACAGTGTCCATGCTTCCTATCTACTTGACTGTGTTCTTGGGCTTTTCTTATTGTGCCCTGTGGATTGATGACATGCATGTCATTCATTTACTGCCTTTGTAGTGGGAAGGGAGGCTACCTGGTACCTGGGGGCAATGTGATGTCTCTCTCCCTGCCTGCCCTCCACCCTCACCACCTACAAAACTTGGAAAAACTTGTCTCTGTAGTGCCCACGTAGCCTAACACCTGTAGACATAGTCCTCTCTGTCCCCCTTCCCTGGGCTCCTATACCTGTTGCACACATAGGACGTGTAAGAACATTGTATAGTAGTACTCTGTTGAAACCCCCTCAAGCTCTTAAACAGCCTACTTTTTCTTATCTCAGTGAAAAAGCCATGTTGAAGACAAAAGCAAACACATTTTCTGCCTAAAGTACTTTATACTGAGATGTGAATAATTCAATCTAATCTTACCAGGGATGTTTATATCTCTGATCCATAGGACAGAGACGGTGTTTTTGAGTCCTCCTACACTTGGCTTCCTTTTGAATCTGAACTCCTATGGCCTATTTATAGGGTTAGCAGCTATTTTTCTTAAACCTCTGCCCTTCTCAGGCCGAAAGAACAGGGCTCAGTCAAATACTTAGGGCTACTTTAAATCCTTTCTGGAACAAGGTGGGTGTAAATAAATAGCCTGCCATAGAAGACCTGTGAATATGTGCCAAAGACAAGCTTCTCTTCGGTAGATCATCAGATGACTTTTTGGCTACCTACATGACCTGCAGTTCCACTTACGGGGTCTCACGCATTCATCTTAACTCACTTTCTGAATCCTCCTGTTGGGAAAGCTATCTCATTGGGTAAATGCGTAAATTGGAAATCTTTTCTTCTTGGGTTTCACAACAGGAAGTAGTTTAATTGTTAAAAATAAAAATGTATTCCAGAGGGGCGCCTGGGTGGCTCAGTCAGTTAAGTGTCTGCCTTCAGCTGGGATTGAGCCCCACGTCAGGCTCACCTCTCAGCGGGGAGCCTGCTTCTCCCTCTCTCCCCTGCTTGTGTGTTCTCTCTCGCTTGCTCTCTTTCTCTCAAATAAATAAATAAGATCTTTAAAAAAAAGTATTCCAGAAAAGTTATACGCTAAAAACGATTGTGATTAAAAGTAGGATGTGACTATGACTCAGACTTTGTTTTGAACAGACATAATTAAGAAAACCAGTCTTATTTTACACTTGCTTCATTTGGAACCACCAGGATTGATTCTGGATGACTTTTGGCTCACTGCTGGAGTAGATTAGTCTCCAGAATTCTGAAGATTTGCCACCCGGGGTGTGTTTTTTTTTTAAACTAGAAGCTCTGGGTCATCTTTGGGTTTCACAGGATTTAATATAGTTGCCCAGGAAATCAGATGATGGAAATCAGTGCGCATGTCTAACATGTTGTTACTTTGGAACAGAGTGGCCCTGAAACAGGTGCCACGAGAATAGACACTAGTACTTATAAAAGGTAGTTTCCTTTGTAAAGTTGGTGGTCTGATCTTCCTGCTTTTCTCTTACCAGTTGTCCAATCTGGAGATTCCCCATCAAGGAGTGCAAATGGAAGGTGATGGCTTCAGCCATGCAATTCGCTTACTGAAGTAAGTCCCTGTCCTCTGTCTCCCTCGGTACCGCACGTTAGAGCCACACTGCTAGAGCTACTCCTCTCCCGTGACACAGCATAAAGCAGAGTTCAGCACCTGTGGATGTCAGATTTCTGTACAGAATTACTGTGGTCTGAGGGAGGCTTCCTTTTCACCTGCTGAGTGGAGATCCAACACCACTTGGTATCTTAGGATGTCTTTCCTCTGCATTTCTTTTCATTCATTTAATGGATGTTTACTCCGTGTGACTGTTTATCAGGTTGCATTCTGCTAGGGCCCTTCAGGATGCTGTGGGTTCATATAACAGGAGCATCTGAGCTAGTTCTGAAGCCAGAAAGGGTAGCCCTGAGGAAGTACCAGTGGTATTTGGACTGAAGGAGAGGTGAGAATTAGCCAGAGGAAAGGGAGATTGCGGGGGTGGGGCGGGGAGTGCTGACCAGAAGGGATAGCTGCTAAGGTGGAGGCAGTTTTTCTCTTCTTTCTCTTTCTCTTGCTTGGGGCAAGAGAAAGAAAGCTCTGTACCCGGGAACTGAAAGGAGGTCAGAGTGGCAGGAGTTGAGAGAGACGAGGCTGGAGCTGAGCTGTAAGTGGGAAGGGATCAGATCCTGGAGGGCTTTGTAAGTGTCCTTAAGGAATGTAGACTTGATCCTAATGGCAGTAAGAAGCCATCAGACGATTTGAAGCAGAAACTGACATCATTAGCTAGGTGTTTTTGAGAGCTCATCCTGAAAGCCATATTGAGAATCAATTGGAGGGGGACCAAGACTGAGTGGTGAAACCGGTTGCTGGAATGGTTCACACCAGAGTTGGTAGCTTAGACCAGGGAAGGTTCCACAAGGACTTAGGGGATGGAATACTCAGGGGTTGGTGAGGAGATTGATGTTGAGGGTAAGAAAGAGGAGAAGATGGCACAGGTGCCTGTTGGTTTTATCTTGGGCACATGATGGGTGATAGTGGTGTTTTCTGAGATAAGGGACACCGAAGATGTGAGTTTGAAGGGGCTTCGCTAGGTTTGAGGTGTCTCCGCATCCCTTTGGCCAGGCAGGGCTGGATCGCATGCTCTGGCAACAGGGCTGGGCAGGAGAAGTAAATGAGTCATCACCAAGGTGATAGTAATTGAGCTGGGATATTAAATAGATACAGAGGGAGATGGGCAGAGGGCTTGGCTCTAAATGGATCGAGGACCAGGGGCCAAAGGATGCTTAGAAGGAAAGCCAATATGGTGCGTGTGCTATGGAAGGCGACCAGGATGGACTTGGCAAAACTAGCGTGCCATTTACGAGAGCAACCTTTCTGGTGCAGAAAACAGTTTTTAGGGGGCGGGGTAGGGTGGGCATTTGTATTGTTTCTTAGACGTTGCTTAATAAAACAAATCACAGAAGCAGTTTTTATTTATCGAATTCCTCTGACTACCAAGACATGGCAGCTCTGCCAGCGGAGCTTTAATTTTTGTTACTTGGGAATCAGGTAGTTTCTGTGGAAGATGGGAAGAGCTAGCCCATAGCACGCACTCTACCCGTGTGTCAAGGTGCTCACTTGAGACAGAGTTAAATAACTAGGATAGCTTCCCTTGCTGGCTATCTGAACACCATCTCTACAAAAAGTTCTCGGGAGAGAGAGCTGGCCTTATAATGGAAATCAGTAGGAAAATGTGATACTTTTAATGGCTTTTGGTTTTGAATTACTTCTGCCTAAAGTATAGGGGCTTGGGGTTTTTTTTTGTTTTTTTTTTAATCTTTTCACTCTTCTTGGCAACTGCAGATAAATAGATAATGTTAACATTTGTGTTCTGTTCTCTTAGTTATATTTTTCATGTTTTGCAGGAGTCTTAAAATATCTTGTTCTCAGCATTTTTATGAAGAAATTCAGTCCCCTTCCTTCTTGAATTCGAGAGAACCCATGATATAGTCCTACCTAGGAAGGAAGCATTTCCTATTTTTTAAGCTTCATTTAATAATTTTTAAAAAGTCTTTATTATATCCTGGCTATTATTGTCTTTATTTAAAACTTAAAAGGAAAAAATATAGAGAAATGGATAAATTAAAGATAATGAGTTTGTCTAGTACCTGCTGTCCATTATGAGGATTATGGGGATAGGGTATAGAAATGAAGAACGAAACAGTAAACAATAAATGTCTAAACACGATTTTACTAAATTAAAAATCTAGCATAGGTCTCATTAGTATATAATTGCTCTAATGCATTTAATCTTTAGAAAGTCTTAAGCCTTTATTCCTAGATATATTAATGGGAGTATGAGTTGATACATCAAAGCTTTAAATTTGAGCACATTTTTCTCCTCTTTGTTAAAAATATGTTCTGTTCTTGTTCAACTTATCTTTTTGAGACTCCGTTGAACAGGCCTCCTTGAAGTATCTGTGAAAGTATCATGGTAAACACCTTAGATTGCTATGGTTCATGGGCCTGTTGCCCTGTGTAGATTCCAAAGAGCTTTCATCCGACAACACGAATGACTCAGCTTACTCAGGTCTCAAGAGCAGCATGCTCACAGTTGCCTCCATTTGAGCTCTTGAGCAAACTTCCCACCTTCTCCCGAACTAACATTACACTACTGGGCAGTGGTGCTGGTTTGCTAGCCACACCCACAAGGTTTATTCATCTTGTCCATTGTGTTTCTTTGCCTCTTGTAGCCTGTGCAAATAATGCATAGGCACAGTTCATTTTTGCAAGGTGTGTGACTCAGCTTCTATCAGTTGTGTGACTCAGTCCTTCTGCATTTGCACGTGCAACCTTTATAAAACCCTCTTCACTTTCCTTGTGGGCATAATTGCACTTCTTTTACTTAAAAGCACGTTCTGTGATCTCCCCCCTTGTGCACCGCAGGGCCATACTGTGGTTACTGACGTTCGTAAAACCCCTCAGAATGAAACTGACATAGAGCACACGATGGCGGCCCGCGGCCAAAAACGAGCGGTGCTAACACGTCTGCCCTGGAAGACCAGAGCCCAGTTCCTACATTCTTCCCATGCTCAGAATTACAGGAGAAACATCAGTCAGGAATAGCTGTTTAGATCAAAAACCTTTTTTGGACTGCTAGAAATTTTCAGATAAGGTTAAGCCATTGTCCAGGAAACATCTTCCTCAGTTCTTCATTTTTTGGTGACTCTAACAGTATTTTGCCGTATCTTGAGTTTGTAACAGTTTTGTTTCAAAAGTTTCCTTTTGGGGAACTATCTATTTTTCTCCTCACATGGGGGACGATTAAAGTTAGAATTGTCGTTTATTTACCTTAAAAGCAAGTAAATAGTTTACAGGTTCCTTGAAGCTGAGCCAATTACTTGTGTATCGCAGATGAAGAAGGTGACATAGAATGCACTGTTAGGGTCATGCTGTCCCTCAGAGCATAAATTGAAAGGAGTCTTACTCTTTACTTGAAGACATACTGGCTTCTCTGGGTTCATTTTCTAACCAGATGGATTTCACGAAACACCTATTTATGTGAAAGGAAGATAATGTATGCATTTATATTTTTTAAACCAAGATTTAAAAATCGATCTGAATTGGCTGCTTTATAACTCCTGTGGGTTGGGGTTATGTTTTCAGGGATAAGGATAAGCAAAAGTCTTCAGTATACCTACGGAATTGACAAGCATATATGCAATGTATGTGATTTCTGTAATTTACCACAAATAATATTGGACAAAATCTTTCTGGTTGTGAGTGATAAAAATTATGTAGTATGAAAGATTAACTTTTTTTTAAAAAAAAGATTTTATTTATTTGATAGAGAGGGAGCACAGGAGCAGGGGGAGGGGCAGAGGGGAAACAGACTCCTGGCTGAGCAGGGAGCCCTACTCTGGGCTCATCCCAGGACCCCGGGATCATGACCTGAGCCTGAGCCGAAGGCAGATGCTTAACTGACTGAGCCACCCAGGTGCCCCAAAGATTAACTTTTGAAATGTTGGGAAAAAAAAAAAAACACGCTATACATTTAAGAGGAGCTGTGGTGGAATTTTTAATTAATTGACAAAATTTTAGTACTATGTTGATTTTCTTTTTATGCAACCTATGTAGCTGTTTTCTCCCCTACAGATTTTTTTTTATAATCTGCAATCTCTGTCTCTCTTTTGCCCTCTTAAATTGTTTATTCTAGGCAAGTGGTTCTTGACCCCAGGGCGATTTTGCCCTCTAGGGGGACATTGGGCAATGTTTGGAGATTTTTTTGGTGATCATTAACTGAGAAGAGGGGGTGGGAGATACTACTGGCATCTGGTAGGGAGAGGCCAAGGCTACACAACAGAGAATTACCCAGCCTCAAATGTCAGTATTGCTGATGTTGAGAAACCCTATTCTAGGTGTTTCTGAATAAGAGGCCTGAATCAAGATTCCATATTTCCAATTTTTGTTAGACTTAGATATAGGTAATCATTATACCAAGTCTGAGAATTAACCCACCATCCCTAGGAGTTAAAGGATAATGTGTAATTAAAAAATATATTGTCTCATTATTTCATCTGTTACTGAAAAAAACAGTGAAAATATATTACTTCATAATGTTTTATGACAAGATAGTCCATAAAGCTGCAAGAAGAAAATGGATAGGTAGGTATTTTACGACACCAAAGCTAATACATTCCTCTCCTATATGTGACATATTTAAGTGAAAATATGTTAAATGAGTTAATACATGCAAAGCTTTATCACATGAGTGTTACCTCTACTGGAGAGGGGGGTAGAGATAACAAACCTGGCATTTTATCTTGGCATCAGTGAGACTTGGTTTTACCACAAAGGGAACTAACATACACGAATACCTATTATATTAGCTGCCATGAACACTTCACGTACGGTGTGTCATGTTTCAAAATCAGTGACCCATAAGGTAATTATCTCCATTGTGTAGTTGGGAAACTGAAATTCAGAGAGGTTAATGTGGCTGGGTCAGAATTAGAATGCAGGTCCCTGATCCAAAGCCTGTGTTCTTTCCACTGTATCATTCTGTTCTCAAGGGTGGTTTTACACCTTAGCTTTTCCTTGAGGATGTTCTAGGTAGATTTCATAGAAAGCCAGTATCTTTGATTTTCACTCTGAAGAATCATAGTGTTTCTAATGATAGGAATAAGGATGAAGACAGACACACTTCGTTAAAACACTCAGACAAACACTTGGTTAAAGCAAGAGGTCCTAATCTGTGTTGATGTGAGTAGAAGTGGGTTCAGTGCTATGAATTGCTATGAATCGCTTCTTTTGCAGAAGGCACCTAGTAATGGAGCTTGAACTGAAGCACTAACGTGATACCCCGAATGTTGTTGTGTAGATTGTACTCTTGTCTTTCTGTGATGCAAAGTACACTTCATATGCTCTGTCTTTCATTGCCAGAATTCCTCCCTGTAAGGGTGTGAATGAGGAAACCCAGAAGGCTCTGGACCGCTCTCTCCTCGATTGCACTTTCCGATTGCAAGGTAGAAATAACCGCACGTGGGTGGCGGAGTTAGTGTTTGCGAATTGTCCACTTAATGGCACTTCTACTAGGGAGCAAGGTGAGCTGCTTCACACATTTTGTCTTTGCGTATTTTGGGGCTTTTCTTTTTAGTATTGATAGCTATTAATCCTCTTTTTTAATCCTGTAGGGCCATCGCGGCATGTTTATCTGACATATGAAAACCTGTTGTCTGAACCTGTTGGTGGTAGAAAAGTGGTTGAAATGTTCCTTAATGACTGGAATAGCATTGCACGATTATATGAGTGTGTGTTGGAATTTGCACGTTCTCTACCAGGTACATGTGATAATCTTCCTTTTGGGGGGGTACCCCCCTTTTCTTAACTGAAAAAGTAAAACATCGTAAAAAAATTTTTTTTCAAAAGAATATCTAATGAAAAATAAGTTTCCCTTCTACCTCAGGCTTTTGCCCAGAGACAACCACTGTTAAGTTTCTTATGTATCCAGAAATTTTTTACTCCCGAGCTCTACCATATTATAGTAACAGGGAGTATTTATTGAGTCTACTATGCACCATACAGTGTAACAGTTTGCTTTTGTTAACCCATTTAATCCTCACAGTCACCCTGTGAACTAGTTGAGTTATTCCTCATTTCACAAATGAAGAAAACAAGTCGCAGAGACTGCGGAACTTGCTGAAGGTCGCACAGCTAGTAAAGGGTAGAGCTGGAATTGGAACCGCCCCACTGCTGTGCTGTACTGCTTCAGTACTCTGCCCCTGCCCTGGACCCCTTCTGTAGAAATGGACATGGAAGCCCACTGTCTATGCCATCGCTTTCCTTTTTTTATTTTTAATTTTTTTAACAAAATTATGTATCTAGAGATCCTTCCAGCTAGGCATGTGATACTGCCCAGATGCCCTCTTCTCCAAATATGTGTTTTAAAGTTTTGCATGTATCATCTTAATCTCTTTTTTGCTTCCTTTCTCTTTAGACATACCTGCTCATCTAAATATTTTCTCAGAAGTCCGTGTTTATAATTACCGAAAACTTATCTTGTGTTATGGAACCACCAAGGGAAGCTCAGTAAGTCTATGAACTAATTAAAACTGAAATTCCTCTCATAAATCCTTTAAAAATGAAGAATTCAGAAGTTATGCAAACTGCCTTGAACTAATTGAGGACTCAAGTAAAAATTAGGGTTAAAATGGTAAATTTTAAATACTTTGATGCTATATAGTAGACTAGTATACTAGAATGCTTAACTCTTTAAAATTGAAAGTGAAAATTATGCCCTCTTTGATGGGATATATAATCTTGATGAGTTTTGGACCAGGTAATGTACTTTTGGTGTTTGTATTTTTTTTTCTTTACAGATTTCAAATCTGGTTAGCAACATGATTACTATAATGAAGATTATGAATGGTTTTGAACAATACTGTACGTTTATGCTTTTGGTCATGTGATTATTAACGTTGTTTGATCCTGTCCCAATCTTGAAGGCATTCCCCGTAATCTCTGTTTCCTCATTTTCTTCCCACTCCGTATGTAAAGTCCTAGAAATTTAGTATAAAAATTCAGCCAGCTGGCTTCTTTCTGGACTCTTCCACGTCAAGTAATATCAGAAATTGAGTGTTTAAAATCTATAAATTGAAAGCATCTGTGTGAGAAGTGGCTTCCTTTCCCTTTATGACAGTGCTCATGTAGAGGGTGACTTTTCTTCAGTCCTAGATAAAAATGAAAAATAAGAAACACCAATGATCATTTTCAAATAAAGTTTAATCCAGATTTTTTCTCTAGCACCTTCTCTTTCTGTTTTATTTGGTGGAAGTGGACTAATACACACCTACTTCGCGAATGTACTGGTCCATAGGGACGGCACTTCTGGAGTTTATTATAGAGTCCAGTCTTCTGACTGGCTTTCCAAAAAGACCTCATGTTGATCTTTGGCATTTTGCCTTATTGGTTAAACATTGTTTTTTCTTTTACTTGAATCTGTTTCTTTCTCAGTTTCTGAAACATGTAATCTCTTTGATTTAGATTAGCATCCAGTGGAATTCCATACATCAAAAATTTCACATTTCTTTGGGCACTGTTGGCCCAAACTCAGGTTGCAGTAACTGTCACAATACCATTCTCCATCAGCTTCAGGAAATGTTCAACAAAACACCAAATGTGGTTCAGTTATTACAGGTAATTAAGTTTATTTTCTGTGTAAAAATATGACTCCGTCAGTGTTAGTGGCTCATGTAAAACTAAAAATCATGTGGGATTAACTTGTCTTCAGTGACTAGGGTGCATGTTTTATCTTTTATGTCTCGCACTCTTCTTGGAGAATTTTTTTGATTCAAAGTGGATGCAGTGATGTAGTTTGCATTCTTTTCAAGGGAAAGGTACATGGAATATGCCAGGAAGACCTTGGCTCATTTATGACTGTTAGACATGGAAGATTCTGAGACTTCAGCATTTGTACAGAAACCGGCTGGCTCTCACTGTGTGTGTTCCTTTTAGGTACTCTTTGATACTCAGGCTCCATTAAATGCCATCAACAAACTCCCCACTGTGCCGATGTTGGGCTTGACCCAGAGAACCAACACTGCTTACCAGTGCTTCTCCATCCTGCCACAGTCGTCCACCCACATCAGACTGGCCTTTAGGAACATGTACTGCATCGACATTTACTGCCGGAGCCGAGGCGTGGTGGCGATCCGGGATGGTGCCTATAGTCTTTTTGATAATAGCAAGTTAGTGGAAGGTTTTTATCCTGCACCCGGACTAAAGGTAACCGACTTTAGTATTCTAGCATAAATAAACATAAATGTCTCTAAAACAATTCCTTTAAAAGGGGGAAATAATGGGGAAAAGCAACAAATTCCTGTTTAATAAGCAGCTGTGTTAGTTTATCACCTCCGCAGCGTCCTTCCAAAGGAACAGGAAGTTCTTATAAAGCGCTGTGCCTACATGTATGAGATGATAAAATCTCCTTTCCTTGTAATGCATATGGTGAATGATACCGAAGAGAGTCCTGTTTGCTAGTTGGAACTTTAAGGAACTTCAGCAATGTCTTTCTCATCGATTATTGAGAAAGTTTGATTCATCAGTTCAACCATGAAGTTTTTTTAAAATGTAGGGTCCTGGGCCACAATCCCTGCAGATTCTTGTATAATAGCTCAATTGTATGTGCTTATAGTTTAGAGTCAAATAGTTCCAAAGGCTTGTTTTGAAAATTAGTTGCTTGCAACCCAGTCTTGCCCTTTTCCTGCTCTGTTTTCAACTCTTAGGTGGTGATTCTCTTGGTATTTACATCCTTATCTCTAAATAACATGCTTACATTGCTGTTTGTGGACTTCTTAGTTGAGGGCATTATCTGATCCTCACAATGGAAGATGAGGGTTTAATTCTGTTTCAATTCCTATATGCCTCTTCATCCTCCCAGGCTGCTCCCAGTATACCTTTTTTCTTTCCTTCTATCCTTGCAGTATGGTTAGGCAGCAATTTTGATCAGATGATTTTTCGGTATTCTCAATATTATAAATATGTAAACACTATACACCAAGCTTACTATAATTACTTTTCCTTTCTTGTTCAACATTTTATTTTTCTGGGAGTTATTAATTTACTTTTTTTGCTTACCTTTTTGTATACTTAACCACTAACTCAACCTTAAAGTCTCTCCCCTGTATATAAACTCTCCCCTCTGTGCGTTCACATATCAGAAACCTCACTGGTTTCATCTTGAAGAAATCTCTTCTACAACCGTCTGACCTCCAATCTGGAATGGCAGTGCCCCATGCCCTTTGCACAGTGTTGATTTAGGAATCTGTAGAAGGATGGGGAAGAGGGAGTGTCCTTGGCTTCTCTCTCGCGTGGCATGCCCTGTGGCGTGGACTGCAGGTCTTTTTCTTGGTTTACTCCATTGTTTTGGTAGAATACCTCTACGTAGTTTCCTGGGAGAAGGTATGTGGGAGATTATTTTGAGACTTTGTGTGCCTAAAAACATCTTTAGTTTACCCTCATCTAATTGAGAGAATGGCTAGGTGTAGAATTCAAGATTACAGTCATTTTCTGTAAGAATTTTGAAGACATTGCTCCATTGTCTTCTAACGTCTATTGTGACTGTTGAGTTGTTCAATCTCGTTCTAGTTCTTGAGCCTTATGTAACTAAGTAGGTTCTTTCACGCTGGAAACTTACATCCTTTGGCTCTGGGAATTTCCTTGTATTATTTCTTGATTCTTCTTTGTTTTCTCTGTTAGCTCTTTCTGGTTACCACTACTATTCTGAGGCTTGGTATCCTGGACTTATCCTCTGATTTTCTTGTCTTTTCTGTTTTTATCTCTTTGTTTCTGGGAGATTTCCTCATTTTTTTCCTTTCAGTCTTTGTATTTTTGATAATTTTTTTGCCATCTTTAAAAAAATTTCCAGGAGCTCTCTTTTGTTTCTAAGTGTTCATTTTATGACATCTTTGTTGTATATGGCTATCTTATCTTCTCTTACCCCTTTTCTTCCTACATAATCTCCATTTCATGCACCTTGCTTTTTTTGGTTTTGATCTCTTTCATGTTAGTGATTTTTAACTCGCAGCTCTTACTAAAAGGTGAGACTTACTGACTGTGGTCTTCATTGCAGCATGATCTGCTTGGGCCATTTCTTAGGGTAACTCCCAGTGTCAGTAGATTGAGGTCTTTTTGTTGGGCTGGTATGAGTACCAAGAGAGGAGTATTCAAGTCTCTGCATAGATGGTGTGCATCTGGCCCCCAATTTTTGGCAAATCAAATAAGAGAAGGAAACTACTATTTTCAGCATTCAGTATGTAAACTTTAATCTTCTTCTTCTTTTTTTTTTTTTTTTAAAGTAATCTCTACACCCAACGTGGGGCTCAAGCTCACAACCCCGAGATCAAGAGTCGCATGCTCTTCTGACTGAACCAGCCAGGTGCCCCATAATCTTCATTTTTAATACGGCATTCCTCTCGATCGATGCTAGAGTCCCCCTAGTCAGAGACCCTCCACCAGAGTGGTAGAAGTCAACCTCACTCAGTGAGAGTGACAGAGGCTCTGGGAGACTTTCAGTGTCTCTTAAAGAGACTTTCGACCAGTCCTATTTTTAATCCCACTTTCATCCCCACTTCCAGAGGTGTCTAGTGCTGCCAGTTCCTACATGTCTTGAGGATCTGGACGGAAATAGCTTTGCTTCTTGGCTTTCCCCAGTGCTAGCTTTAGGATACAACTTCCTCACATTGGATAGTTCACTTACCACTCAGCCATCTGCTCCGCAGCCTCCAGAATTCATTGCTATTTTTTTCTTCTCCCATTCTTTCTGTATTTGTAACTTATTGCTTTAAAAAAATTTTTTTAGGAGTTTCAGTGGGGTATTGGGGAAAGATAAAATGTGTGTTGTGAATCCATCATCTTTTATTAGAAATCAGGCAATGTACTTTTAAAAGCTTTCTAGCGATCCTGGTAAGCTTTTGATCTATGTTTTTGAGGATGGGGAAGGTGGAGAGTATTAAAAGGAAGAGAATGCTTGAGGCACAAACTCTGGTAGCCTTGCTTAATTTTTGATGACCTATCCCATAAAACGAGATTGTCCCACTCTTGGTGGTTCAAGATTTCAGTCACGTAAGATAAAAAGAGGAAAGATGGCTTAGTTTCTGCATTCAGTTTTCCTCTGTCGTATTTTCTAGCTTACAAAATGATGACTCTCACCCAATAGGAAATTTCCCAAGTCACTGAAATTACTTAGATGGCCAACATACAACTTTTCTTTTGTTTCCTGCATTTCTGGTTCAGAAGTTAGTAAGGAAATACTTTGACTTGGTGTGAGGAGGTACCAGGGTGTACTTCTCTCTTCAACTTTGTACTTGCACAATACTTCTTAATGGACAGGATTTTTAACTTAGATTTTGTTTCTGTTGTTGCAGTTAACCAGTTTCCTCAGTTTCCCCCCTTCAAAATTATCAATATATCTTCCAGGTTGTCCTCATAATAGTGGCTGTATACCAAACTTCTATTTTAGAGATGGGTGTAGTATATTTGTTTCTCTTAAAATAGTCTAAATGATTAAAAATATCTTAGTAAAGTTAAGTAAAATAATCTGAATTCTACCTGTTTATATCCATAGACATTCCTGAATATGTTTGTTGACAGCAATCAGGATGCTCGAAGAAGGTCTGTAAACGAGGACGATAATCCCCCTTCTCCCATAGGAGGAGATATGATGGATTCTTTAATCTCACAGCTCCAGCCACCACCCCAGCAACAGGTGATGTCTAGCTGAAATTCCAAATGGTATCGCATTCCCGTCACTTAATGGGTTCTTCAGGTGTCTGAGCGTCTTTATTGAAAGGCAAGGAGGTCCTTGGTGGGCCCAAGGTGTCCAAGAAGTCCATATGAAAAAATAGTGACAGAGGGAGAGAAGGCGGCTTCTAGTGATGGCAAGTGAACAGTACCAGAAGTACCATTAACCTCAGACTCGTGCATTTAAAATGATGTGAGGTGATTAGCCATGCGATCATGAAAGAGTATGATATCAAAACGGCTGGTAAGCACAGAAAGGGTGTTCAATGTC
The DNA here is from genome assembly GCF_004348235.1 of Phoca vitulina. Classification (NCBI taxonomy): domain Eukaryota; kingdom Metazoa; phylum Chordata; class Mammalia; order Carnivora; family Phocidae; genus Phoca; species Phoca vitulina. The sequence continues at coordinate 13,635,534 of NW_022589738.1, read as the reverse complement.
ATTTGACATCACAGAAATACAACTTAAAACCACAGTGAGATAATACTCAAAACCCACAAAAACGGCTTTAAGAAGAAAATTGATCATTCTTGGCAACATTTGGTATTAGCAGCAACTGAAACTCATTTACTACTGGAGGGTGCATAAAATGGTATAACAACCGTGCAGTGGTGTTTAGCAGTATTCCAGAGCACTAAATCTGAACATTAGGCATACCTGTGATTTAGTAATTCTACTCTTAGGTATATGTACAACAGAAATGCATCCAAAAAACAACGAGAATGTTCACAGAAACGTTATTTATGTAAAAAGTGTAAACTAACCCAAGTATCAAGCAACAGAATGAGTGAATAAACTGGGTCTATTCCGTATACAGTAGAATACTTTATAGAAATGAAAAAACAAACTACTACATGGTGAATCTCGCTGACGTAATGTTGAACAAAAAAAGCCAGACACTCAGAAGTACATTCAGTATTTATATGAAATGTGAAAACTGGCAAAATCAAGCTTGAGTGACAGAGGTCAGAATAGTGCTTACCTTTGGGGAAGTGGTAAAGCCTTGGAAGGTGGCTGAGGGAGGCCTCCGGGGCACTGGTGGTGTTCTTCAGGGTCTCGATCTCTGTGGCGGTGACATTTGTGAAAATTCATCAGACTGGACATTTTCTAAGATTTGTGTCCTTTACTATATGTGATTTGTACCTCAAATGAAAAACTAGGAAGGATTTCATTGTCCTAGGTTTTTCATTGCTGGAGATGAAGGTAAAGGTGAGGAGAGGTCAGGTTAAACAACCGTATTTCATTGCCTTTAAAAACTCCACCAAGTGTAAGATGCACTACTTTTTATGAATTGCCAGTTAAACTGTGCCATACCAGGAATCGAAAGATACACCTTGACTTCAGAAATACTAAAGGGGTGGGGAGAGACTCTTAGAATCCGGGAAATGGGAGAGAAAAGATACAGATAAATCAGTGATATGGTAGATAAAATAAGCAAAAACATCTTGAGGGATAAAAGCAATGGTATTACAAGGTCAGGAGTTAGTTCTTGCTGTTTTTTAAACATTTTGAAAGTCGGGGAGTTTTTAAAAACTTGTCTTACAGATGTGTATTTTGCACATTTTCACATCTTGTGTTTCCTGTTGGTAACCAGTGAACTGTGTAAAGGTTAACTCTTCAGCCGTATATACTATATACTATACGCACATGGCCCGTTTGACCAACATGTACTTTTTTTCTTTTCAGCCATTTCCCAAACAGCCGGGATCGTCAGGTGCTTATCCCCTTACTTCACCCCCTACATCTTACCACAGCACAGTTAATCAGTCTCCCTCTATGATGCACACACAGTCTCCAGGTAAGATATTACTTACTCTTTTGTTGTGTTCAACTCTGACATCCAGAACATACATGGACACACCCAAGCACCACACATGTAGCCTAGACCTTCAGAGACCACTCCCTTATCTGTGGCTAGGTATCTGCCATTCGTTCCTTATGGCAGGGTTGTGAAAGCTGCGTTCGTGACTCGGGAACATGTTGAAAGGTTTGAATTAAGTGGAGGTTTTGTCACCCAGAGCCAGGCTCATGGCACAGCTCCAAGGAGAGCTGATCACAACACGATCCTGCCCATCACCTGTTTTTGTAGTCATTTTGTAGTTTTGGGGGAACCCAGCCACACCCATTCATGCAATGTCAGGGGCTGCTCTCCTGCTAGGACGACCCCTTACAGAACAAGTTTGCTGAGCCCTGGTATATATGAAAGGTGCTGTGCCCCGCAGAGTGGGCCAGTGCAGAGCCTGCTTATCCAAACAAAATGACTCTGTTGGCAGCCCCATGAAGTGCACTATAAAATTGCTTGAGGATGCCTAATTTTTACTTTTAACTGAACAATTTGCTGGTATCGCTTAAGTTCTTGCCCTGGGCCAGATGCTCCATGGCGCTGGGGATACAGCAGCAAGCCAGATACCAGTCCTGCTCTCAAGCATATCGTCTAGCAAGGAAGACGGGTATCAGATTTCTTGGGTAGATGACCCCTTACCTGCTCAGCAGAGATGGTGGAACCACAGATGAAGATTTGGAAGTTATTGTCATGTCACTGAAGGTCACTGAAGGCTGAGCTGGGTGGGTGAGCTCAGCCCCTGCGGAGTACCGGCAGCTGCTTCCCAGGTGTAGGAGCCTGAGAAGGAGCTGCTTAGGGAGCAAGGAGCAAAACGGGAGATGTGGGCAGAGAACCCAAGGGGCATGTGTTTCTAGGATATGAGTGAGGTTTTATGTAGAAGGAAGTAGAAATAATTATTTTGAAATGATTATAGTAGCAGACAGGTATATAGTGCTTGCTGTGTGCCAAGCCGTGTTCTGAGCACTTTATCCATTTAATCCCCACAGCAAACCCACAGCTGAATATCTAAACATGACACTTAAAGGTTAATCGAGTTGATGAACATACTGCACGTAAGGCACTGCATTAGGTATAGAATGTAGAAAATATGAAATTCTCTTAGTAGTAGAGAAATTGAAACATGTGAAAACTGAGGATAGTGATGGTAATGTAGCAAGTGTCTCTGTGTCACATTTATTCATAGTTTGGGGAGCATGGTTCCCTCTTTCCTGATCCTCAATTGAAACTAGTCCTGTGGCTAAATCCCATCTTTAAGCTCACTGCTCTCAGTTTTTTAATATCTGCCATCTAGACCTCTCCCCTGAACTCAAGTCCTGTGTTTTCCAGCTGTCTGGTCAGCATGCCCTTGTTAGATGGGTAGACAATGGCTGAGCCTCAACTCCTAACACCTGCCCGCCCACCCAGCCCCCGCACCCTGCCCCCAAACTCCGGAAACGGCAGCCCCTTCCTGCCTGCCGCTTGGCCAGAGCTGTTGGAGTCATGCTGGATTCTTCTTTCTCTCACACCCACTTCAGTCAGTCCCAGATACTGTTCCCTCTGTACTGAGAATTTATCCAGACTCTAACCCTCCTCAGCCTCCACCCTCACCCAAGCCATTAACCATCTCTCACTTGGATTATTACTGTTGCCTCTAACTGGTTTCCCTGCCCTTGCCCTGTAGTCTGTTTTTTACACAATGGTTAGGGTGATCCTTCCAGAACAGAAGCTAGTTTATGACTCCTTCACTCCAAACTTTGCAGTGGTTTCCCATCTCATTCAGGGTAAACCCTAAGTCCTTAGAGTGGCCTACGAGTCCCCGTGTGATCTGGGACCCCCACCACCACCTCTCTGTCCTCATCTCCTCCCACTTCCCCGTGGCTCCCACTGATCCAGCCACACTGGCCCCCTCCCTGTTATTTTTGCTGCTGCCTTTGGGGCCTTTGCATTAGCTCTTCTTTTGGCCTGGAATCTCTTACCCCCTGGGTATCTTCACACCTTACCCTTCACTTACCCACATGCCCCCTTCTTAGAGCGGTCTTCTGGGGTTGCTTTATAGAAAGAACAGCACCCACCTCTGCCATTACATGATATTGCCCCCTTTCCTTGCCCTGGTTTTCTCCATAGCACTTACCACTACCTGACATACATTTGTTGTCTTTCTAATTCTACTAGAATAGAAACTCCACAAGGGCAGGAATTTTTGTCTGTCAACTGCTGCATCCCCAGTGCCTACAGCAATGCTTGGCATGAAATTAACATTCATGCCCACTTGCTGAAAGAATGAATGAGCGAACACAAAAGTACACTGGATTTTTTTTTTTTTTTTTAAACTCAGGTCAATATAAGAGCTAGAATTTGGGCCCCATGGAATTGATCTCTCTCTCTTTTTCAGTAACAAAATCATTTCAGATTTTCTCTGTGCTATTTAAGGGAGCTTTACTACTTATTTCTTTAATCCGTAGAGAGAGTCTTTACTTGAGGTCCTTGGCCAGGACATACTATGTGTCCTGCAAGATCATCTGTAATTATTTTCCTTTATTAGGAAATCTGCATGCTGCCAGCTCCCCCAGTGGGGCTCTGAGGGCCCCTTCACCAGCGTCATTTGTTCCAACTCCTCCCCCATCCTCGCATGGAATCTCAATAGGACCAGGGGCCAGTTTTGCTAGTCCACATGGTGAGTCCATACGTGGAAACCGCGATAGCATAAGAATTTGATGTGGAAGTAGTTTTTTGGTAAATAAATTCTTTTCGTATTGCAAAATTAGCACTTTGTTCATTGGGGAAATCGCCAAAGAAAATGAATTTGTCCTCATCCCACCACTCAGAGATCTACCAGTTAGTCCGTCTGCTTTGGACTCTCTCCCCCTCCCCCCTCGCTTCTGCCTTGCTCTTCCCGTCACGCACCCCCTGCTCACCTGCCTGCTCGCCTCTCTGTTGCTCTCCACCTGTCTGCTTGTCTCTCCTCTCCACACCTCCCCCCACAATTGGGACTGTACCATATGTAGTTTTGAGACTTGAATTTTTTAACTCAAAAATTTTATTTTGAATTGGTTCAACTAAAGAATAGAAGTAGTAGCCAGGGGAGTGTTTCGATGCCACCAACCACCCAATTCCTCTTCCCAGAGGCATTCAGTCTTGTTAATTTCTTATGTGTCCTTGCAGAGATGTTGTCTGCATACACAAGCAGATGCCTGTAAGTGTTCTCACCCCTTTTACACATACTTCAGTGCCTTACTTTTTTCATCTATTTTTCCTGAATGCCATGCCAAATCACAACATAACGGACTTCCTCAGTTTTTACAGCTGTGTAGTGTCTGTGGTTTTGTCTACTATTAATATTTGTAGGGACATTTCTATCAGTAAAAACTCTACATCGTCATACTAAATGGCTTCATAGTATTCCCTTGTCTTGACATAACATAATTTAACTGCCCTCCTATTATATGTTTAGAATGTTTCCATTTTTTTTGTTTTAACAACTGAAAATGGTATCATCTCTGCTCACATGATTATTCCCTTAGGTAAGTTCCTAGACATGGAATTGCTGTCTCAAAGGGTTTGAGAAATTCTAAAGCTTTCGAAACATACTGCAAATTGCTCACCTGAAAGGCTGTACCAATTTCCTCTAGCATCAAACAAGAATGCCTATTTTCCTGCATCATTGCGAACGCAGGGTATTACGACTTTCAGAAATCTTGGTCATTTTGATAGGTGAAAAATGGTATCTTTTTGTTTAATGTGCATTTCTTTGATTATTAATGAAGGTAAACCTTTTTTCTCTCATCGGTCTTTGGTATTTATTTTATGCCTGCCTATATGTTCTTGTGTTTTTTCTTACCAATTTATAAGACTTTTAAGTTAGGATCATTTACTCTCTGATATATGGTAAAAGTATTTTCTCAGTATCCTTTGGTTACAGAGGGGTATAAATAATACATTAAAAGTAACTGCGGAATGACATTTAAATATCAAATTGTTCAGGAAGTTGCTGCTTTCTTCTTTTTTTTTTTTTTAAGATTTTATTTATTTGTTTGACTGACAGAGAGAGACACAGTGAGAGAAGGAACACAAGCAGGGGGAGTGGGAGAGGGAGAAGCAAGCTTCCCGCGGAGCAGGGAGCCTGATGCGGGGCTCAATCCCAGGACCCTGGGATCATGACTTGAGCTGAAGGCAGACGATTAACGAATTAGCCACCCAGGCGCCCCTGGAAGTTGCTGCTTTCAAAACTTGATTCTTGGTTCATTTTTCAGTCAGTGTAGCATTTACTAAAGAAAGAAGAGGGAAAATTTCCCTCTCCTCAGCCTTGAATAGAATGAAAAACATAATTTGTCAGGTTTACTTGAAAAATATAAGATTTCTGCCCTGAAGTGAGCTTTGAGATTTTTTTGATTAACATTTTCAAAGACGTTTGCAAATGGGTTTTGAAAATAGTAGGTTGTTGCATAGTGTAAAGTAGATTGTTACACATTGCATATGTTGAAGCTTGTGTGAAGGTAAATTTTATCCTTTCTCATTCTGTATTTTTCTAATTTTGTTTCATGTTAAAAAGTACGTAAACTATACAAAATAGACCTTCAGATGTGCCATATGAAGAAGCATCATACTTCAGTGAAATAGCGAAAAGAAAAATAAAATGAGCACCTTGTAAAGTGTCAAGCATTTCAGCACCGTCAAGTACTTTTCAGTTATTAAAATACAGGTTTTGAAAACCATCTGTTCACTTGTTTACAGGGACCCTGGACCCTAGTTCTCCATACACTATGGTGTCACCAAGTGGACGAGCCGGGAACTGGCCAGGGTCTCCTCAAGTGTCCGGCCCCTCACCAGCAACACGCATGCCTGGAATGTCACCAGCCAATCCATCACTACATTCTCCAGTTCCAGATGCTTCTCATTCCCCTCGAGCTGGAACAAGTGAGCGTCATCACCATTTTTGTGTTGGTTTTAGTCTAACCTCCAGATGACCTATTTTTTTTCCATCCTCATATTTGACGTTGTGACCTACTTGTTAAATGAGGATACTTAATAACTTAAACTTTAATCCATTTAGTAAATTGGTTAACGATAGTTAATTTGCACAGTTAAAGCAAAATATAAGAAAGGGAAATGTCTCCTCCAGAAGTCTAGTGAGGTGAGCCCCAGTACCTTTGTTATGTCTACTAACTTAGCTGCAAAACTAGACCTTGAGGGACACCTAAAGTTAACTGACAAGGTTGTACAAATTAACACAGAACAGAATTGTGCACATATGTTAGTTAGCTTTGCCAGGTAACGTTTAATGACTTAGAACAGCAATCTTATTATTAGCTCACCATTCTATAGGATGGCGATTTGGGCTAAGCCAAGCTGGGTGATTTTTCTAGGCTCTGCTTTGCTCACTCATGTGTCTGTGGTCAGCTCCTGTGTGGGCTGGGGCCTGGCTGGTCTAAAATGGCCCCAGCCGGTGTGGCTTCCTCTGTTCCATGTGGTCTCATACTTGATCACAGGTTTGATCACCTGGTGGCTGGACGGGGTTTCAAGAACCTGAGTGAAATCCTAAATTTGCAGCCGGTACCACGTCCCTTCCACTGCATTCTTTAAGTCACAGCAAGTCACAGGGCCAGCCCAGATCCCAGGAAGAGAAATAGACTCATCCCTCTAAGGGCTTGCTACAAAGTCACTTTGTAAGGAACCTAGCTACAGGGAGAAGAAGAACCCTGGCCATTTTGCTAAAAGGAAGCTAACATGTGATTGTTAAGCCACAAGGAGTAATGAAAACAGTATGGATTGCTTTAGAATATCAAAGATTTATAATAAAAGCAAAACAGAACAGTGGGACTGTATGTATTTGTGACTGAAATGACATGTTTTCCTTCCCAAAAGGTTCCCAAACTTTGCCAACAAACATGCCTCCACCTCGTAAACTACCTCAGCGCTCCTGGGCAGCCTCCATACCTACCATCCTCACTCACAGTGCCTTGAACATTTTACTGCTGCCCTCTCCAACACCAGGCCTTGTGCCTGGCCTGGCAGGTAGTTATCTTTGTTCTCCGCTTGAGAGATTCCTTGGATCGGTCATCATGAGACGGCACCTTCAAAGAATTATTCAACAAGAAACGGTATGGGTACCTAGTGAACTCCTCAGTGATGGTTGTTGAAGGCGGGTGCTGATAAGTTGCCCCACAGAACAGCATCTGAACTAAAATGATGTTCCCTCACTTCCTTTAACTAGCTCGCTGGAACTGTGCTTTCCACCCTGCTCTAGCATTAAAAACGGACTCCACTGTTTTCTTTTCCATTCTTAGGTTAACATGTTCCTGCGTTTTATAGTTTGCTGTGCTACGGCTAACGGGCCCAGAGATAGGTCCCACAGGGTCCCCACAGCACCATGGGACAAATGCTCCCAGGATCTGCCTTTGCAGAGAGTAGCATACAAGCAACTATGGGCCTTCTGGAATCCCCTTGCAGGCAGGCTGACTTTGAATCGGATTCTCCATTGAAATAAAATTATTTTTGATCACAAGGTTGAAAACTCCTTTTTAAATTCATGAACAACTGAACTGATTTAGAAAAAGTCAGAAAAAGACGTGTCCTGTGGTGATACCCTCAGGAGATAGTTCAGAGTTGATAGCCCCAGCTCTGGAGTCTGACTCTCTGGGTTTGTACCCAGGCCATGCCACCAGCTAGTACAAGCTTAGGCAGATCCCTTTACCTTTTTGATAATGGTAGATAATAATATTTACCTAACTCATAACAATTGTGGGAATTCGAGATACTTCATATAAAGCCCTTAGCATAATGTCTTGGTATTATTCAGTATCTGTTAGTTATTTATAACTCTTGATATATGTATGTGTTAATGAGGTAGAATGGTGAATGTTTGAAATATCTACTCCACGGATGGCACCAAGCTATTTTGCAACCTTTATATTCAGATTTGAAAATAATAGAGGTTTTAACATAAGTTGAATAAATTAGCATTTTATAAAATGATTATTATGAGACCTGTGATCTACCCTCCCTCTGCCACTTACAAGCCACGTAAGCTTTCAGCTCTTTGAACCTCATTTTGCTCATCTGCATAATCAGTATGTTACGATAGAGCAGGGGTCAATAACTACTGGCCCTGTAGTGGGGAAGGCAAGTCCTATGCACCACCTGTTTGTAAATAAAGTTTTACTGGAACATAGTCACACCCATTAATTTATGGATTGTCGGCAGCTTTCAACTACGATGGCATCATTGAGTAGTTGCGACAGAGACCATGTAGCCTAAAATATTTATTCTCCATTACTTTACAGAAAAATTTACCAACCCCTGGGCCAGTGTAAGGTCCCAATCCAGATCCAACATTTTGTAATGGTACTCTTTATTCTTTTCTTCTACTGTGCCATTTTTTAAAAACTTCTTACGGAAAATTTTAATCATATATAAAAGTTGAGAGTATAACAGTATAAGAGAGTATAATGAACTTCTGTGTTCTCATCACCTACCTTCCAACAGTGAACCCCTGTCAATCATGTTTATTCTATAGCTCCTTCCCCAGGTGGTTTGACAGCAAATCCCAGACATTGTTTCATCCATGAAGACAATTTCTTTATCATCAGATAGCTAGTTGGTGTCCAGATTTCCCAAGTTGTCACGGTTTTTACAGTCTAAAGCAGAACCCAGACAAGTCTTTAAGTCCCTTTTATTGTTGAAGCAACTATATCTGTTGTCTTGTCGAGTTTCTCACAGTCTGGATTTTGCTGATTGCGTCCCTTTGGAATTATTTAACATGTTCTTGTGACCCTCACATTTCTATAATATTGGTCCACCCTGCAGATCTAACTACCGAATTCCAGCTCAAGTTTGTTGTTGTTTTACGAGAATATTCCATAGGTTGTGTTCTGTTCTTCCATTGAGAGGCACATAATGTATAGTTCCTTCTTTGGGATGTTAGCAGTTCATGGTGCTCAGTGCCTAGATATTTTTGTTTGGGAACGGGTATCACCTTTTAGTTGTTTTCCCTCTGAAACAGTTCTCTGAGCAACGTTTTCATTTCCTCTTTGTCTTACATACTAACTTGATGCATCCTTCATGTTTTGCAGCTGCAGCTGATAAATTCCAACGAACCTGGAGTGATCATGTTTAAAACTGATGCCCTGAAATGCAGAGTAGCCCTTAGTCCCAAAACCAACCAAACACTTCAGCTAAAAGTGACACCTGAAAATGCAGGACAGTGGAAACCCGATGAACTTCAAGTTTTGGAGAAATTCTTTGAAACAAGAGTATGTGTTTCTTAATGCATAGTTTTAATACGGGCATACCTCGTTTTATTGCTTCGCAGATACTGTATTTTTTACAAACTGAAGGTTTGTGGCAACCATGCATGGAGCGAGTCTGTCAGGGCCGTTTTCCCACCAGCATTTTCTCACTTCATGTCTCCTTGTCACATTTTGGTACTTCCCACAATATTTCAAACTTTTTCATTATTATGGTGCTCGATGATTGTGACTCACTGAAAGCTCAGGTGGTGGTTAGCATTTTTTAGCAATAAAGTATTTTTTAAGATAGGTACATTTTTTTAGACATAATACCATTGCACACTTACTAGACTACAGTATGGTGTAAATAAACATAACTTTTATATGTACTGGGGAACCAGAAAACTTCATGCGATACTTGCTTTATTGCGGTGGGCTGGAACTGAACTCCCATCTCCAAGGTATGCCTGTACAGTCAACAAAAGAGAAGAGTCAAAGTAGAATGCGGAGTAACTTGCTTTATTCATCCCTGTAGGTTGCAGGACCGCCATTTAAAGCCAATACTTTAATAGCCTTCACCAAGCTGTTAGGAGCTCCTACACACATCCTCAGGGACTGTGTGCATATTATGAAGCTAGAGCTGGTAAGTTACAGTGAAATGCATACTTCTGTATATAGCAAGCTCTCTGAAGAGGTTGGAGTTGGTGGGAGCAGTATTTATCAGTTTTCACCTATTTATGTACTTCCGTTTTTCTCTTACACTCTTTTTATTTTTTAAGATTTTATTTATCTTTGAATAGGTAACACAGTCCTCCTGTATCTTTTGACCTGAGATCAAGATGTGATACGGGGGAAATTTCCCATCTATCCCTATCCAGGTGTCTAGTCTCCCTCCCCACAGGCAACCCGAGTTACCAGTGGCTTACCTCTTAGAAAAGCAAATACATTTAATTCACTCTTCCTGCTCCTGGATACTGAAATGATGTTCCCATGGCTTCTTTTAATACTGTTATGGCTTCGTTTTTTAAATTACTTATTTATTTAAATTTTTGATCCATTTAAAATATACCTTGGTGTCAAATGTGAGGTGTGGATCTAGCTTTTTCAGATGCCCCCCAATTGACCTAATGTCATTTATCAAAAAAAATCTGTCCTCCCTGGGGAGGTGAATTCCTCCTCTTTCCTGTGAAAGTATACAGTATGGAATCCAGGTTGTGGCTGATTATATTTTTCCAAGCCTACAGGACTTGGGTTCAAATGTTTCTAGGATTGCTTTGGGTAATTCCAAATACCTCCTTTTTCCAGTCGGTGTTTTACTGCTAATGCTGGGGACAGCAGTGTTCCTTTGCTAATAGTCTCAACATTTGGCTTCTGCTCTGGTAGCCTATAGGAAATAGTATTTATAGCAAAAAGATACCCATTTGAGTTTTTGAAGGAGTAAGTATTCATGTGGCTAAAAAAAAGCACCCTTTGCGGGGGGCGCTTGGGTGGCTCAGTCAGTTAAATGGCTGGCTCTTGATTTCGGCTCAGGTCACCATCTCAGGGTCCTGGGATCGAGCCCCACGTTGGGCTCTGCACTCAACAGGGAGTCTGCTTCGGGATTCTCTCTCTCCCTCTGCCCTTCCCCCTGCTCGCGTGCACTCTCTCTTTCTCTAAACTAAATAAATACATCTTTTAAAAACAAAACAAAAGGGGCGCCTGGGTGGCTCTGATGGTTAAGCGTCTGCCTTCGGCTCGGGTCATGATCTCAGGGTCCTGGGATCGAGCCCCGCATCGGGCTCCCTGCTTGGTGGGGAGCCTGCTTCTCCCTCTCCCTCTACTGTTCCCCCTGCTTGTGCTCTCTTGCTCTCTTTGTCAAATAAATAAATAAATAAAATCTTTAAAAAAAAACAAAAGAAAACACCAGTGAATACAGTTTGAAATTATTAACATAGTTTGACAAGTATGTTTTAGGGAAGGAGCTGGGAATGAGGCTGGGAAGTCTAGGTTGGCACCAGTTAAGAAGGGCCTTGAATGCCAGGTCTTGGTCCTGGCGGGGTAAGGGAAGGGAACAGCATGTGTCACTGCACATCACTAAACATTTGTGAGCTCGATTAGAACTGTGCTCGAGGACATTCTCCTGGCAGTGGTAGATGGAGGAACTGGGAGAGGCAGCCACTGGAAGAGACCGTTAGGGGCCACAATAGAAGTCATGAATCCTGGAGCTTGGTGGCATCCGTGAAAATAGAGAGGTGGGAACAGATGTCAGAGACAGCAGGGAAGCAGAATCCATAGTCCTTGGGAATTAATGGAGCGGGAGGGAAGGAAAGGGGAACATGTCACATAGGTCTGGAGTGGACTTTTCATGTAGGAACGTCACGTATGCCCTTTCTTTGAGATAATGTAGGCTGTCATCTTTATGTTCTGTTAATAATGGATTGTATAGGGACGCCTGGGTGGCTCAGTTGGTTAAGCAGCTGCCTTCGGCTCACGTCATGATCCCAGGGTCCTGGGATCGAGTCCCACCTTGGGCTCCCCACCCAGCAGGGAGCCTGCTTCTCCCTCTGCCTGCCAGTCCTCCTGCTTGTGCTCTCTGTCTCTCTCTGACAAATAAATAAAATCTTAAAAAAAAATAATGGATTGTATAAAATAAGATTCTGACCTTTCAGACTCCTCTACTAAAATGTAATTTTAAATGTTTATATGACTTTATCATGATTTCACGAACAGTTTCCTGACCAGGCAACACAGCTTAAATGGAATGTCCAGTTTTGCCTGACGATCCCTCCCAGCGCACCGCCGATTGCACCCCCAGGGACGCCTGCTGTGGTGCTGAAATCCAAAATGCTATTTTTTGTAAGTACCACCCAGCATGTGTGTGTGGGGGGGGAGGGGGTGGTGTGTGTGTGCGCACACGTGCACAAAACCCCTGAGGAAAAAGCATGCAAGGATAATAGAACAACTTTGGATTACTACAGAGTAAGTACCACCCAGCATATATATGTGTGTGGTGTGTGGTGTGGTGTGTGTGTGTGTGTGTGTGGTGTGTGTGCACGCGCGCACAAAGCCCCTGAGGAAAAAGCATGCAAGGATAATAGAAAAACTTTTGGATTACTACAGAGTTAACCGTCACTGCCAAACACAGGCTCAGATTCCTTAATTGTCAGTTTAGATGTGATGTACTGCCGGTTCCTTTAGTAATAACAGAAACGTATTGAACTAGATAATTGTGTGGCACGGTTGCATCGTTAACCATAATATTCAATTGTTTGTTACTTTTCTTGTCATCTCTAGTTTTCTTATGCCCGAGGTATCTTAATCTGATGGAGTAAATAATAGTACCTTTGATAAATGTAGGCAAATGTTTTATTTTCTTATTACGTTTTTATTCTCTTTGTATGTGTTGTGTGTCTTCAGCTTCAACTAACTCAGAAAACATCGGTCCCTCCCCAAGAACCTGTTAGTATTATAGTTCCAATCATTTATGACATGGCTTCAGGTACAACCCAACAGGCAGACATTCCCAGACAGCAGAACTCTTCTGTTGCTGCTCCCATGATGGTCAGCAACATTCTGAAGAGGTTTGCAGAGATGAACCCGCCACGACAAGGTACATGACCAGTAGATAATATTTTATTGCCTATATGTTATAAAAGTTCTTTTGACAGATTCCTCCTCCTTCCCTCTGCTCCCTCCTTACCCCGCTCCCCCCCCCCCAGTCCTAGTAACAGAGCGCTGATTGCTGTGGCCCTGTTTATGTCTGCCTGTCGCTTTCTTCCTTTCTCACTGGTTCTTCATTTTTGTCCATGTCTCTGCTGCCTGGACCTCATTTTTGTTAGTGATTTACTATTGGGACTGACCCAGTTGCTAATGCCAGAAGCTTGTATTTCTAGCACACATTGCCACAGAGCCGTAGGTTAGGATGATAGACTTTTTCATGGCTGTGAATTCCTGCCCTACCATCGATACCTGCCACTCTGTACATCACCAGTTGAAATGCATGTCGGTTTCTCATATTTCATGGTTCAATCATGAATAGAATATTATCATTCAAAGTTCTGTATCTTCTAAATGTTTTGTGAAGAATAAAAGCTGATACAAATGGCATCACTGCTTTTTGGGCTTCTTATATAAGTGTCAGGCGGGTGCAAGTGAACCTTTTCACCAAGTGCACAATGAAGCTCTCAAACAACATTTTCGAGGAACCCTGAATGTTTCTGGCAGGTAAACCAGGTCCCTTCCATACTGTGGTAGCCTACATGGAACACGCAACTCCTGGCAGTTTTGAATGTTTCGTCACAAAACCTAAAGCTCAGCAAAGAGAACTTTTCTTCCATTTTGCTTGTTGCTAATTTTAAGGAAATTAAATTTAAATTAAAATTTGCTTATTTCTACTATTAAGGAAGTCCTCTGTAGCTTTCTGCTTAGAGTAGTATGATAATAGAATTATGTTTTTAAATGAGGGAAAGTTGTTCTCTGAAACATTTTTTAGGTACCACAGTGTTAAAATTTTACTAGAAACAGGAATCATGGGAGAAATTATATTTTTCGCTGTTTATTTCTCCATATTGTATACAACATAGGCAAGTTTTCACTCGCATAGAGTTTACAAGGAATGCACCGGGCAGTAGAGAAGGGTATGCTTCTTTTGTTGTAAGACTTCTTCCACTTCTTACAGTATTCTGCTTTCATCCTTTGACTTATCTCTTCTTTCAGCTAAAAATAGGTCCTTCAGAATCGAAGTTTAAAGCTAAAATAATTTTCAAAGTAGCAGTCCAGTAGAACTTTGATGATAAGACCCTTCCTTCACAAGCAGATGATTATCATTATTATGTCTTGTGGAATTTACAATTTAAGGAAAGAATGTTTTGATCCTCTTGGGATCAAACACGTTTTTCTATCTGTCAATAATCAAAATGTGTTTTTGAAAAGGAAAAAGAAGGATATAACTTTTCCTTTTATTTGAGAAATTGTTGGGATGTTTTGGGAGTGTTTTTCTTTTTCCTTTTTTTAGTCTTTTTTTTTTTTATGTCTACCTTAGACTGGGCAAACCTGGGGTTTCATTTTTTTTCTGTACCGGTTGGAGGGAAGCTTGCAGTAGCTTGCACAGGGTCACTGCACATCCCACCCTTGGCCAGAAGGCCATTCTTCCCTCGAGGCCTCCCGTTCTCTCACTCGCGGCCACCGTAGCGTTAGGCCACGTACCAGGAAAGGGACCCAGCTTTTGATTTATATTATTTACAGCTGTTTGGGTTTATTATATTTAAGTCTATGTAATGTTCACAAGAAGTACCAGGCAGGGTCTCTGGGTTCTTTGAGCAAGGGGGAAATTGAAAGGATGAGTCATTAGCCCCCACCCCCAAACAAGTCTTGTTTTTGGATTGTCGGTGTGCCATACTTCACCGCCCCCCCTACCCCCTGAACCCATCACTTCCTCCCCTCCCAGTGAAGTGCTTTTAAGAAAAGTCACTCTCTTTTTATTAATTGATATTCATGTTGAACTCCAGAGGTTGATCATTTCCTTTACATTTGAGAAAACTCCAGTATATGTCATAGAAGTGCACTGCCCAGTATAACTGTCACTAACCTCATGTGGCTATTTAAATTCAAGCTAGTTAAAATTAACTAAAATTCAGTTCTTCAGGCACACTAGCTACATGACAGGTACTCAGGAGCCACAGTGCACATATAGAATATTTCCATCAGCACAGAAAGTTCTATTGGACAGTGCGATCATAGACATTTTTATCTGGCTTTTAAAGCAACATTAGAAGGACATCGTTGATGTTGTAACGGATGCATAAATCTAAACTAGATCTTTTCATTAGATTCAAAATACATAAACTGTCAGTAGTCTTGAAACCCAACTTTAAAGGCTTATTCACTGCTCCAGTGTTTCAGTGGAGAAACTCAAGGCATATCTCCTTAAATTCAAACCTAACTGGGACTTACCCAGAATTTCCCCATGAGAAGAAAAGCAAACAAAACCCGAACCAAGTATTTGATACTTAACACCAAAGCTTAATCCCCAATAACCTGTGCAGTTAAAGTTTAGTCTTTTATTTTGACCCTTGAAGTTCTTGCTGATTTTAGATTTAATTATCCCTACCCCCACCAGTGTGTTGACAGCATCTTTCCTGTATTGCGAATAGCTAATGACCATTTTTCTCTGTTGCAGGTGAATGCACAATATTTGCAGCTGTTCGTGATTTAATGGCTAATCTTACACTGCCCCCTGGTGGGCGTCCATAGACACTATTGTTTTTAAACCAGGAAGGCTGACAAATGAGACAAAACAGCAAAAAAAAAAAAAAAAAAAAAAAAAATCTGAATTTAGCCTTCAGTTTAAAAAAGGACTTTTTTGACTTTAAGAGCTAATATTCTAAACTGGCAAAAATTTTCAGGGTGCACTTCTTTCATCAAAAAGACCATCAGTCTTTTTTGTATAGTGAACTTGTATAGTGTGTTTAAACGGGACACATTTCAAACTAGGTAAAACATCGGTGTCCGCTTGCCAGTAATAGATTTAATATTGTTTTATACTATAAAGTTATGGAAATGCCAAACTTGTTTATTTAATTGTTTCCTTATGTTTTGGGTGTAATAGTCCTTTTTTTGGTTTTTGTTTTGTTTTTTAAGGCAGGTCTGTCATTTTTGAATACTGTAAAACTGTGATAAACTTTATATTGAAGCTGTATTTTAATATGCCCGCTTTGAATCCTTACATGAAAATGTTCTGGGAGTTGTTATAAACACATCCCAAAGAAGCAATATTTAATAAAACTAGGTTTAAAAAAACAAAAAACAAAAAACAGTGACACTCACTTGTGTGTATATCAGCTCTATAGACTTCTCCTGGCCTCCCTTCATCTTTCACCTGGTGGGGCCAATAATTAATTTCTAATGATACATGTCTGAAATTTGACCAAAAACATCATCTTTGTTTCAAGTTTAATTTATTTTCTTCGAACATTCCTAACTTGACTGGTGGTGAATGTTTAGCACCGTAGTTGTCTTTTAGTGTAGGATTTGGGTAAAAAAGAAGGTGAACCCGTCTTTGAGAAGAGACAATGAGTAGTTCATATTGATCAAGGATCCCAAATACTGCAATCATTCTCATCTGTTGAAGATACGGAAACTTTTCTGTTAGGCAAATTTAGTTTACAGGATACTTCTGCATACAGCATGAATTAGGAAACCTAGAACTTGAGTGTTCCACCCTTGCATGAAATTTCTGTGACATTTCTTTATCTTGCTTAACTTCTCCCCCCTTGCCTTCCCCACCACACTTGGGGTTCTAAACAGTCCCACCTTAATTCATTGTCAACAAAACGGTAAAATGTTTTGCTTGGAAGAAACCTGGTTACAGTGCCCTCACTTTGAAGAATCCAAGATCCAGTGCCCGTCCAGGGTCAAGTGGAGTTTCTGGTACTGACACATCTCAGCAGAGTGTCTTTTTGGAGCACCGTGCTGTCTCTCCCAGTGAGTCAGGGACTTTTTTAAGCTTCAGAGAATGTGATCAGAAGCAAAGGTCTTCTGGTGACCTAATGTTATTTGGGAAGGTTTTTTATATGATAATACTGTACTGAGTTATCTGGTCACTGGAATATTGGCTCTCCAGTAAACTGTAGATGCTCTAAGTCCACTTTAAGGTGATTTGAGCTTCTGTTAACTATCAACTACCAAATTCTAATTTCAGGCATCTCACTGCAGCTATGTCATATCTGTTCTCAACTTCGCTTGATTCTCCATTCACTTCTGGTCAGAGTCGAGGCCTTCTTTGCCTTTCTTCGGTGTCTTATTTCTACTGTTATCCCCTGCTTCTCGCCCAGCTCTACCGCTGTTCAGGAGCAGGTGACTGGACTTTATCCTTCCTTTAACTTACCTTTATCCTTCGGTTTTCGGTTCTCCTTACAATGGGAATCACATCAGTTTGGCAATCTAACATGTCTTTATATCAAGGGTCAGCCCTTTTCTGTCGGGAGCTGAGTCCTTTCTTTCATGTAGAAATCTACATGTATATACAAGAAATGTATTTTTATCTGCAGGATAATACTGTCTCAAATTTTATGAAAAGAGTAAACTTTCCGGGTATTCTCCTTTTTAAGTGTGGTTTTGAAACGTTAATTGTATTTTTTAAAACATGATGCATTCAGTGGATACTTTTTTCCTGATTATAACTCATCTCTGAATGCCTCGTGCAAATCAGAATAGGATTCAGTGAGCAGAATTTGCTTTCGATGCTTAAGAATAAACCCATGAATATGAATTTTGATATGTTTGGTACTTGGAATTGGTATATACTTTATTAAAGCTTGAAAACACTAGCATTCAAATCTTAGGTTTCAGCATAAACCATGTCTTTTGCCTCTTTTGTTACCCAGGTTCAATCAAAGGGACGGGATGCCCATAGTGATTTTTTTTTCTGATAGGTGGTTGGGGTCTTTTAAGGTGTTTTCGATGTGATTTTAGTAATCTCGGTAATAAAATTTATACAAGTTTCAGAGAACTACCAACTCTCTCTAGTTAATTTGCACGGAGATGTTTTGGATAGTAGTCTGGTTTAGCATTAGTTTGATCTCGAAAGAAGAAATTGGTCCTGATTTGCCAACTTCTTTTTTTCATTTGCTGAAATGCCATTTCAGAATGTATAGAAGTACTTTCAGAATTAGGAAGAAAGTGAAAAATTCAACAGAACATATCAAGTTATTAATAGCAGGGGCTGAACCTTATGTTTGAAAGTTAACTCTGAGCTAGTGCAAGCAGAAACTAAAATATACATGATTTGAATTTAAATACCACTAATAACTTGTTGCAGTTAATACAATAACTCATTCAGCCACAGGATACTAACCGTTTGTTAGTCATTTGGACCATTATTAATTCGGTAACTTCAAAAAGTAAAATTTTGCTACTCAATTCAGAATCCAATTTCTACATTAAAAAAGTTCCTTTCTTTCATGATTTTTCCCACAAAGAACTACCCATTATATTTTACTTTAATCTTTATTATCCAAGTTCTTGGTATAAAATCAATATACAGAAAATTGTAAGAGAACTTATCAGGAAACTTAAAGGACAGAAAGGAAAACTTAATATATATTTCATTATTTCTTGGGGAAGTTCCTTTTTCATTTGGTTTGATGGGAGTGGACAGTATGTCTAAGGAAATGATTTGAAATTTATTTAGGGTGGATTTAGTATTGAGGTTATTAAGAAAAAAGCAGCAGAGGTCAGCCAGCATGCTGCTGCACAACCCCAGGAGACTTCCAAGTAGCCAGTGATTTGTTCAAATACCTTGCCCAGGAATATGACAGATTGGTGGAAGGGCACGTTTAGATCAATGTAAAAATAATAGCTAATATTTACTGAGAGCTTACTATTGCTAGGCACTGTCCTAAGTATTTCAATGTGTATTTAATCCTCACAACTCAGTGGGGTAGGTGGTATTATCCTCCTTTTACAGATGAGTAAACTGAGGCCCAGAGAAATGAAGTAATTTGCTGATATCAAAATTAAGTTTAAGATCAAACAGTTAAAAGGGGGCATTTTAAATTCAGAGCTAGAGCTCCTACATACTTGTGCCACTTTGCTCTTAACCACGAAGTCAGGGGAAAGTTTTGTTTGGACTCTTCCCCCAGAGCCCTTTGACTACACACAATTTTAACACTCTTCCAAGCTCAAGAAGCTCACTAAAACGCAACTAAAACTGAGAGGACCTCTTGTCATACAGAGTTGACAGTCCATTGCCTTCTGATCCTCATGGCACTTACTTGGAAGTTAACTAAGACTGCCTTATGTAAGAAGCACTAATTATAACCAAGAGTATTAAGTAATGGTCTAAGCTGGATTCTTCAGGACCATAGTGGAAGAAGCCCTTATCCGGCTCCGGGCGGTGCAGCCCTCCACAGAATCCAGGGGATGCGTCGGCCTTTTCGCTTCTGCTAGATGGCCCAATGGCGGATGTTTTTGAGCTTTGTGTCACCTTGGCACTGCAGACGCATGGTAGATGCGTGCTGCAGGTAGCCAGCGGTCACACTGCACTAATACTCTTACTTGCTACAGCCAATCTGTTGGGCTTGGGGACAAAATAAACTTTATAGAATTGTATAATGCAAGGGACATAATGTAATTCAAAAAGTGTGCGTTGAGCATCTTCTGTATTTTTACAATAAAAGAGCACACAGCAGGAGAGGGAGTCGAATCGGGGACTGGCAGGGTCTCAGTTTGGGGGAACAGACAAGAGGGCGTTAAGAGTTTCAGGTACAAGCTCTCTGGGCAAGCACGGGATAAAGGAATTACACATCTGCTGTCACCTAACACGGGTGGGGCAGGCGTACCCTTGAAGCCAGAAGGCTCCGCCCCAGGATCCAGGGCGCAGCGCGGAGAGCTCTGGCCCCGCCCTTCGCCCTGCACGTAGGGGCGGGCTCCGGGCGGGGCTGGCGGCACCGCCCAGACGTTCGCGCTTGCGCACTGCCGCTCGCCCCGCTTCTCGCCCGTGGTCCCGTACTCTCCCGGGCCCGAGCGGGACATGGTGCTGTCAGAATTGGCCGCGCGCCTCAACTGCGCGGAGTACAAGAACTGGGTGAAGGCGGGCCACTGCCTGCTGCTGCTGCGCGGCTGCCTGCAGGGCTTCGTCGCCCGCGAGGTGCTCGCCTTCCACCGCGGCTTGCTCGCCGCCGCCCCCAGCCTGGGCCCCCGCGCCGCCTGCCGCAGCGGCTCTCGGTGTAGCCCGCGCGCCCGCCAGGTGAGCCCCTGGCCCCCGCGTCCCCCGTCCCGGTCCCCGAGCGTAGGGTCCTGAGCCCTTCCTGGGGCGGGGCGGACCGCAACGCTCCGGGCTCACTTGCCCAAGACGCCGCCCCTCCCCCCCGGGCCCCTTCTTACCCCCGCCCCCTGTAGTTTCAGCCTCAGTGTCAGGTTTGCGCAGAGTGGAAACGGGAGATTTTGAAACACCACACCAACAGGAATGGAGACGTCCACTGGGGAAACTGCCGGCCGGGCCGCTGGCCCGTCGACGCCTGGGAGGTGGCCAAGGTAAGCACCTGCTCAGGAGGGTAGGAGGTGACCCACCAGGTAGCCGGTCACCTGGAGCGCGGAGCCGCATAAACAGATGCAAAGATGGAAAGAGAGGAATGGGTGTTTGATCTAGGGTCTAGTGTCCAGGCGGTTCAGAGCTGCTGTCTGGATCCGATCTAGCTTAGCGAAGTAGAAGCTTGCTTCTTTCTTCTAACAAGGCATTTAAGTTTGCTACCCCTGCTTGGACAGTTGTAGCAAAGATTTCAACAAGAGACGCTGACCCAAGATGTAGAGCGAGCATCATGAGCACAGGCCCAGAGGGAGAAACACATAAGGCGTTTTTGAGTGTAGGCTCCCTGAGTAGTTCATTTTGGCTGTAGGGTGCCATCAGGATGGCAGAGGAAGCCAAGGGAAGTTAGGGCTAAAACAGAAAGGACTTTAAGTGGCCAGGTAAGGAATAAAACTTTGGGGAGGTCGGGTGGAGTGGGCAGCCAGATAGAAGGCTTTTAGATCTTGCCACTCTGACTTGCCAGCTGGGCCAGTTGGGGATTTTTTTTTTTTTTTTAATGTTTTCCAGAAGCCCAGTAAGGGGTAGGGCAAGGCAAAGTCACCTCCTAACACACATTAACTTTTGTAGTCCGTCTACATGCTGATTAGCAACAGGCACAGGGTTGGTGCCTTGGAAGCAGGGATCAGAGTCCCAGCTCTGCTGCTGTTGTGTGACCTTAGGCCAGCCTCTGTTCCCTAAACCTCAAAAATGAGGAAGTTGGACTTGATCAGTGGCCACAGACTCGTGGCTATCGTGGACCCATAAACCCACCGCATCTACACCCTCATCCCAATTTTTTTTGTTTTTGTTGTTGTTGCCACCATAGAATTGCCAGCTCTTACTTTTACCTACAAAAGAAAGAAACTTAAAATTCTGCCCTTTACTGTGACTGTCCCTCACCTGTTTGGTCTTCGTTGCTGCTTTCATACCCTTAGAATCCTCTCGAAGCCCATGTCCCCTGCCCATGCCCCTTTTTGCTGCTGTCACCCACAGACCTTCTAGTCCAACCCCGGTGTTTATGTTTTCCAACCACATCCTCCTTTTTTTCCTCCTTTCTCTGAACTTGCACGGCCCAGCGGCAGCCCTGATGACACCATCACCTACTTGTGCTCAGGGGAAGAATCTCACAAGGGAACTGACTGGTTTCACTCTTAGTTCTTGATCCTGTGCCCCAGTGGTCTGGCCGCGGCTCTGTAGAGGGCTCCTGTTCCTGGGGACAGCTGTTGCTGTCTTTCCCTCGCCAAGCTCCGATTCCTCCACCCTCACTCCCAGCTGCTGACTCCATGCATTTTCCCTGCAGTTGATGCATGCCCCCACATACATGCTTCCTCATCTTTTTACCAGACCTGCGAACCTACCTCCACGTGCACCATCTTCTTCCTTCTGCCACAGAGGAGGAAGGGTGTCTCTCTTCTTACCACCTTGGCCCTCCACTTGTAGGTCGGACCGTATCCCCTCCCACCTGCCCACAGACTTTCAGGCCTCAGGTATCCACTCTGTCTCCCTCGCAGCTTATTCCCATCACCATACAGATAGCTTTAATATCGCCTCGGTTTATTCAGTTTTTTTTTTTTTTTTTAAAGACAAGATTAAACACAGGGTTACTATATGACCTAGCAGTTCCACTTCTAGGTTTGTACCCAATGAAATGAAAATACACATCCGCACAAGAACCTGTGCTGCATGAGTGTTCATAGCAGCACTATTCATGACAGCCAAAAGGTGCAAACAACATAAATGTCCATCAGCCGATGAATGGATGAGCAAAATGTGGCCTGTCCATACAATGAGATGTCATTTAGCCATGAGAAGGAATGAACTGGGGAGCCTGGGTGGCTCAGTCGGTTGGGCGTCTGACTCTTGATTTTGGCTCAGGTGGTGATCTCAGGGTGCTGGGATCGAGCCCTGCATCCGGCTCTGAGCCCAGCAGGGAGTCTGCCTGGGATTCTCTCTCCCTCTCCCTCTGCCCCCCCTCTAAAATAAATAAAAATCTTAAAAAAAAAAAAAAAAAAGGAGGGCACCTGGGTGGCTCAGTTGGTGAAGCGGCTGCTTTTGTCTCAGGTCATGATCTCAGGGTCCTGGGATCAAGCCCCCATATCAGGCTCCCTGCTCAGCAGGAGTCTGCTTCTCCCTCTGCCCCTCCCCCTGCTCATGTTCTCGCTCTCTCTCTCAAATAAATAAAATCTTTAAAAAAAAAAGGGAATGAAGTACTAATACATGCTAGGACATTGGATGAACCTTGAAAACATTATGCTAAGTGAAAGAAGCCAGTCATATATTATATGATTCCATTTCTATGAAATATCCAGAATGGGCAGATCTATAGAGACAGAGATGAGTGGTTGCCAGGGCCTGGGGGTAAGAGGGAGATAATAGCTAATGGAGGTAGAGAGCTTCTTTTTGGGGTGATGAACATGTTCTAAAATCGATTGGTGATGGTGGCAGAACCCTGTGAATATACTCAAAACTACTGAACTGTACATTTTTTTTTACTGAGGTATAACTGACATATAACATTGTATCAGTTTTAGATGTACATCATAAAGGTTTGATATGAGTATGTATTGAGAAATGATGCCACATCACTATACATAGTTACAAAAAGTTTTTTTCTTGTGATGAGAATTTTTAAGATCTGTTTCAGCAGCTTTCAAATATGCAATACAGTATTATTAACTATAGTCACTGTGCTGTACATTACATCCCCAGGACTTACGTATTTTGTAATTGGAAGTTTGTACCTTTCGACTCCCTTCACCCATTTTGCCCACCCCCACCTCTGACAACCAGTGATCTGTTCTCAGTATCTATGAGCTTGAGGTTTTGTTTCATTTTGTTTTAGATTCCACAGAGAAGTGAGATCATACAGTATTTGTCTTTCTCTGTTTGACTTGTTTCACCGAACACAGTGCCCTCAAGATACATTCGCTTTGTCCCAAAGAACTGTATGCTTCAGGGGTGCCTGGGTGGCTCAGTCAGTTAAGCGTCTGCCTTCGGCTCAGGTCATGATCCCAGGATCCTGGGATCGAGTCCCACATGGGGCTCCCTGCTCAGCGGGGAGTCTGCTTCTCCCTCTGCCCCTCCCCCTGCTCATACGCACACGCTCTCTCTCTCTCTCTCAAATAAATAAAATCTTAAAAAAAAAAAACTGTATGCTTCAAAGGGGTGAATTATATGGTATGTAGATTATATCTCAATAAAGCCGTTTTAAAAAAAAACCCTTGAATAAATATTTGGAAAATAAAATTTAAACAGAAAGAAAAGCTTCCCTTGAGCCATTCCCTCCAGCTCTCTCCCCATTTCTGTATCTGCCTCCCATACCCATACCCAGTGGAGCTTCTCAGAAAGGGTTTTATGCCTGCTTTCTCTTCCTCAGCTGTCGGTGACTCTTCAACCCATTCCAGCCTGGCTTCTGCCCCTGCCAGCCCACCGCGTCTGTCGTGTTGGGCATGCGTGACCTTCAGTTCTCCAGCCTTCTCTTCCTTCCTCTCAGGCATTTGGCATGACTGGCCCCTCTTCTTGAAACACCCGTGGCTTTGTGACGTCATTATCCCCGCACGGGCTCCTCCTCTTCAGCCTCCTTCCCGTCTTCGGCCGGCCTTTCTCAGGCCTCTTCTGTCCCCCTCTTCTGCTCTGGCCACACTGCCCCGGCTCGTGGAATTGACCATTAAATACTACACTCATGCTGATGGCTCCCCAATTTGTCCCTCCAGTCCTGCCCTCTCTTCTGAGCTCCAGGTGCCCCTCTCCAGGTGCGTGCTCCACCCCTTTCCTTATTCCCGCCTGGGCACTTTTGAGTTTATTTCTCAAGCAGGATTCATCATCTCTACTCCCCAAACCCACGGCTGTGCCCCAGCAGCCACGACCTACAACCACCCTCGCTTCATCTCTCCTGCTCACCGCCCCCT
Organism: Phoca vitulina; assembly: GCF_004348235.1. Classification (NCBI taxonomy): domain Eukaryota; kingdom Metazoa; phylum Chordata; class Mammalia; order Carnivora; family Phocidae; genus Phoca; species Phoca vitulina. The sequence goes on along the minus strand of NW_022589738.1, from coordinate 13,610,976 downwards.
TGTTTACACCTGCAAACCAGTTTTGGATTCCTTCTCTCTGCCTCCTGCCTGGCCTCTGGTGACAGCCTCCCACCCGGCCACCTGTGCCGCTGCTCTGGTTGCCTCCGGTCGCTTCTGGTCGGTTCTCCACACAGCAGGCTGTGTGGTCTTCAAGGGGGAATTAGATTTAGTTTTAAATTAGCTTCCCTTGCGTAAAACCCTTGGCTGGCTTCCTGATGTCCTTTTTTAAAAATTTTTTTTCTTAAGATTTTATTTATTTGACAGAGACACAGAGAGAGAGAGAGAGGGAACACAAGCAGGGGGAGTGGGAGAGGGAGAAGCAGGCTTCCCAAAGAGCAGGGAGCCAGATGCGGGGCTTGATCCCAGGACCACCTGAGCCAAAGGCAGACGCTTAACAACTGAGCCACCCAAGTGCCCCCTGATGTCCTTAGAATAAACTCCAAACTCCTTTCCAGGGCCAGTAAGGCCCAGCGTGATCTGGCCCCTGTTTGTTTCTGCAGCCTCATCTCCTCCTACTCACTGAAGAGGCAGGAGAGGGTAATGGGACGCAGTAACATACGTTTCCCACTGCTGTGCGTTTGACATCTGGAACACAGTGGCACATGATACCATTTTAAGAAACTCCTTTCGGTGGCAAGGAGGCAGCAGAGCCTCCCTGTCGGCTTCTAGTTCGGAAGAAAGGGAATAATTGCGAGAATGAAATGTGAGTGTGGAAAAAACAGGTCTATATTGGTGAGAAAAGGCCAGGTGCAGGACATACCTTGTCATGGAAAAGAAAAACTATGCCTGGTTTTGCGGCACCTAAGACCCCTCTAACTCTGGGATCATCCTCCCAGCAGGAGCTGAAGTAAATTTTTTTTCCTTCAGTTTCGTTGCACTAGTTTGGCTGTGATACAGGAGTTAACTTGTGTGTTAACATCATAGCATCCATGGGCGCCTGGGTGGCTCAGTCGGTTGGGCCTCCGATCCTTGATTTTGGCTCAGGTCATGATCTCGGGGTCATTTGATTGAACCCCGCGTCGGGCTCCGTGCTCAGTGCTGAGTCTGCTTGGGATTCTCTCTCTCCCTCTCCTTCTGCCCCTCCCCCTGCTGGTGTGCTCTCTCTAAATAAATAAGTAAATAAAATTTTTTAAAAAAAATCATAGCATGCATCATAGACTTTCAGAGGCTCAGCATGTCCGTGGTTGTTAAGACATAGAAAGAGTGATGGTACTGGCTACTGTACCTTCTGATACGGGCCATTCATGCTTACAAAGTTCTTTTTTTTTAAGATTTTATTTATTTGAGAGAGAGTGCACAAGAGAGCACGAGGGGGTGGGGCAGAGGGAGAGGGAGAAGCAGACGCCCCGCTGAGCAGGGAGCCCGATATGGGACTCGATCTGAGGACCCTGAGATCATGACCTGAGCCAAAGGCAGACGCCCAACCGACTGAGCCCCCCAGGTGCCCCTACAAAGTTCTTTTTAATTATGAGAGGCTCCAGCGGAGGATTCCACCGCTGTGAGGAACGTAGCCCTGACTCTCCTTGGGGTGTGTGAGCCCTGACCACAGCCCTTTTTGGAATACCATTACAAGCAGCACTGTAGGGAGCATTGCGGATGCTTGCCTGCTGAGGTGTGTTTCTTTTCAAGGGAACAGGTCTCTTTAGAATTCTTATTGCAAGCAATCTTCATATGTCATCTTTTCTAGTCCCTTGGCAGGAATGTACTGGTGAGCTTCCGAGCTTGGTAAAGTTTTTGCATTCAGGTGTAAATTTGGGACTATTTCAGGAAAGAAACATACCCAAGCCTTGTGGTGACACCATTTTGGGGGTCCCTGCCTTAAAATCCTACAAAAGGCAAGATCATGCTAGAACAAGGCCCTTCTGATATATTGAGCATCTCAAACCCTAGGATTCATCTGTAACTCCTGGGGAGGTCATGCTCACCTTGCACCATCAACATAATAATTGCCAACATTTACGGCCTATTGGTTTACCATGTGCCAGGCACCGTGCAAGTGCATCCCCTGCATTAACTCATTTAATTCTCACGATGTCCTTCGAGGTGGATGAGGACACTTATCCCCTACTTACTGATGAGGAATCTGAGGGTAAGTAACTTGCCCAGGGTCACACAGTTGGCAAGTGGCAGACCTGGGATTTGAACCCAGCTGTGTCACACTGCAAAGCCCAGGCTCTTAACTTTATGCTACCACACGAACTTGCTCGAGTCATCTTTATTTTTTTTAAAAAGATTTTATTTATTTATTTGAGAACGCACAAGCAGGGGGAGCAGCAGAGGCAGAGGGAGAAGCAGGCTCCCCGTGGAGCAGGGAGCCCGACACGGGGCTCCATCCCGGGACCCTGGGATCATGACCTGAGCCGAAGGCAGATGCTTAACGACTGAGCCACCCAGGCGCCCCTTGCTTAAGTCATCTTTAAAGTGCCCATTTGGGAGTAACTATTATTTTTAAATTTCAAATCTTCTCCACAACTCAGCCACTGAAACTTCAGTGCTTCCTACCCGTGCGGCCTGCTTCTACACCATTAGGAAAGGACAGGAAACCAGTCCTGTTGAGTGTTTAAGTATTTCCGATAGCAGAGGGGACAGGCAGAGCAGCCCTTCAGTTACCACCCTTGGCCAAGGCTTAGCTCTGACACCAGTTCCGGAACTTACATTTTGGACTCACAAGGCTCGACCTCGAAACCTCAGTAAGAGAATTTCAGTCATCATTTGGGAAGCGGGCAAATGACACCTGCCCCTCTAGCTCCTAGGGTTGGAGGAGACTCAGGTGTCCCTTGTGCGTCCCCTACCGTAGGCCTTCATGCCCCGAGGACTGGCAGACAAAACCAGCCCCGAGGAATGTGATGCCGTTGCTCTTTTAAGTCTCATCAATTCCTGCGATCACTTCACGGTTGATCGAAAGAAAGTCACAGAGGTAAGAGCCGGCGGATTTAAAACCATACAGTGAGGGTCAGTCGGGTCAGTACTGTGAAGACCAGCTGAGAGACGCACCCTGTGGTGCCAAAGCAGCCGTGCACACATAGCACACAGGCTGGCCCCAAAACAGTGGTGTGCAAGGAATGTTAAGCTTTGGTTCAAGGTTGGCGTCACTAAGTGGGCTAGCGGGACTCACGGTGCACGCGCCTTCTATATGTCCGAGAAGCCCCATGCAAACGCAGGCGGGAGATTGACCCCTTAGTTCTCCCTCACTGAGGTTTCCCAGCACCTTGATCTTATACTGTTTGCTACTAAAATAGATAAATCACAAATTTCTCTTCCCTGGTATGCCATAAACAGAAGCAAAGTAATCTTCTATATTAAAAAAAAAAAAAATAGAAAAGCAGTGCATCACTCTGTCCATCATATGCCAGCATCTGAATCCTGCCCTTCTGCATCTCTTTGGCTAGACAATTGCAAGACCAAGGTACACAGAACTGAAGGAAATATAAACACTAATGGACAATGTCAGAATAGATCGCGATGCTTGTCAGATTTCCTCTGGGGGATTTAGACTTTCTCTGTTTCACCAGAGAACAGCTCTTGCACATTTATTACTCTGAGAGTCATCAGAGAGAGTATATAACATATCTGGATTATATATAACATGCAGAGAAAATGCATGTGTATTTTACTGGCATGCCAGCAGCTGAAAGGACTGAGAATCTTGCTTGGTATCAGCAGAGGCAAAAACTGTCACAGTACCAAGTTGACCCCTTTTAACCAAGAATGTCGAAGACTTTATGTGAATTATATATTAATATATGAGACATGGGGCGCCTGGGTGGCTCAGTCGGTTAAACGTCCGACTCTTGATTTCGGCTCAGGTCTTTGTCTTGGGGTCGTGAGTTCAAGCCCCATGATATATATTTAACCCCTTGACCCAGCTTCCTGGAGCTCCAACAATATTTAAAGGATTTTCGTATTGTCTGCTTCAGCCTTTGGGTGTACCGAGAGCCAGAAACCAATACTCTTGCTCTTTAGCAGGTGGTTTTAAGTTAAGAGATTTGAGGGATTGTGTAAGAGTTAACCAGCCAGTCACAAGATTTCAAGAGCTAACAGTAGTTGTAGGCTTGATTGTATTTCTTATTCCAATGACTCCCAAGTAGCAAGCGGTCGAACATCCCCTCAAGCCCTGGTAGCACCTATAGGCCACGCTTGTGCATTTTGTAATTAACAAAGCCTTTCTGCAGTTTTTCTTTTCTTTTTTTTATTCCATTTGACATATGTCATGTGGCATAGCTCTTTTTTTTAAAGATTTTATTTATTTGAGAGGAAGAGAGAGAGAGAACGAGTACAAGCAGGGGGAGCGGCAGGCAGAGGGAGAGGGAGAAGCAGACCCCCCCCTACTGAGCAGGGAGCCCGGTGTGGGGCTCGATCCCAGGACCCCGGGATCATGACCTGAGCCCAAGCAGACACTTAACCAACTGAGCCACCCAGGCGCCTCTGTAATTTTTCTTCAGAACTACAAAATCTCTGTTTATCCCGTCATTTGACTTTGAAACCTTCTATCCTCTTTGGCCTTTCGGTAGGTGATTAAGTGTCGTAACGAAATCATGCATTCTTCAGAGATGAAAGTGTCTTCTCTGTGGCTTCGAGATTTTCAGATGAAGATCCAAAATTTCCTGAATGAATTCAAGAATATTCCAGAGATTGTGGCAACATACACCAGAATAGAACAGGTAAAAATCAGATTTAACAGTTCTGGCATAAAGAATTAAGGGGGAAAAGACAACTGCAGCCACTCATTAAAAGTTGAAGTTTGTTAGATTTAAATGAAATTTTAGAATGTAAGCAGGGGGGAAAATGTTGATATGAAATCCATAATTGTGCTGGGCTTGAGAAGCTTTTCTGTGGCCATAGGATGTTGCTAAAGTGGATCCAGTCAAAGATGTTTAGTTACAAGTTCTTTGAGCAACCCAGTGGAGCATCTTTTCCATTCCATCATTCACACATCTGTTCGGTAATCCAACAGCTGCTGACATCTGACTGGGCTGTTCACATCCCCGCCGAAGATCAGCGAGATGGGTGTGAATATGAAACAGGAGTTTACCTGAGTGAGAGCCAAGTCAATGAAATAGAAATGGAATTACTAAAGGAAAAACTTCGAGAGATCTATCTTCAAGCACAAGAACAAGACGTGTTGCCTGAAGAGGTAAAAAAAAAAAGAAAAGAAAAGAAAAAGGTATCATATGCTTTATGTGAGTAAACAAAACAAAGAAAGGCGTCAGGGAGGAAGAGTCACTCATTTTAACAGACTGCCAGCTATGTTTCTGATTGAGAAGTCAGATCGTTTCCAGAAATGAGTATGCTTTTGGCACAGACCAATATTACCTCTCCACAAATATTTTCACTCAATCAGCAAACAGTTGAGTGCCTAATGTGTGCACAGAGTGGACCAACGTGGTAAGGGCTACAGCAGGATTCCAAACAAAGGCTCAGGAGGTTCTCGGCAGGTCAGGGGGGATTGCAAAAAAAAGACTTTGCCGAGAAGATGCCGTTGAGCCAGGACTAGCAGAATCACACAAGCGTGTGGCAAACTGGCAAGAACAGAAGGCTGTTGTTGGCTGAAGGAGCAGCACTTGCAGAGGTATGAAAGAATAGCGGGGCCGGAGCAGTGACAAGGCAAGCGTAGGAGGGAGGGTCCCGTGAGCTTGGAGCCGTGTTTTGAAAGGTTTGCTATGCTGCTCCAAGGGGCTTGGGCCTTGTTCCCAAAAAGCAGTGGGGAGCCAACAGGTGTTTTTAAGCAAGAAAGAGTAAATCGAATCGATCCGATGTGGCTTTTAGAAAGTTAACTCATGGTAGTTGGAGGCTGGAAACTAGCAGGAGACTAGCAAGAGGCTGTCACAGCCGTGTGAGAATGGAAAAAGGACAGAAACTAGAGGTGCAGCGGAGGGGCCGGATTCTGCAGGCATTACTTGGGCAGAGCTGATGGCTCTTAGTGGCTGCTTAGATTGGAGTGCGGCATGGGGCTGGAAGAACATGGGGAAGGAGGGGTTAAAGGATCAACAAGGTTTCCAGCTTAGGACACAGGCAGGCTGATGATGGTCTTAAGTCCTGCTAGGGAATACAGGACAAATGAATCCCCTTTGTTACATGCAAGGTATAAAAAAAGCAAACAGTAGTAGAATTGTATTCTAGTAAAGTTCATTCATGATTTTATTTATTTGGGTCCTTTCTCTTTTCTTTCTGATAAGTCTGGCCAGGGGTTTATCAATCTTATTAATTCTTTCAAAGAAACAGCTCCTAGTGTCATTGATCTGTTCTACTGTTCTTTTGGTTTCTATTTCATTGATTTCTGCTCTGATCTTTATTATTTATCTTCTCCTGCTGGGTTTAGGCTTTATTTGCTGTTTTTTCTCCAGCTCCTTTAGGTGTAGGGTTAGGTTGTGTATTTGAGACCTTTCTTGTTTCTTGAAAAAGGCCTGTATTGCTATATACTTCCCTCTTAGGACCGCCTTTGCTGCATCCCAAAGATTTTGAACAGTTATGTTTTCATTTTCATTTGTTTCCATGAATTTTTTAAATTCTTCTTTAATTTCCTGGTTGACCCATTCATTCTTTAGTAGGATGCTCTTTAGCCTCCATGTATTTGAGTTCTTTCCGACTTTCCTCTTGTGATTGAGTTCCAGTTTCAAAGCATTGTGGTCCAAAAATATGCAGGGAATGATCCCAATCTTTTGGTACCAGTTGACACCTGATTTGTGTCCCAGGATGTGATCTATTCTGGAGAATGTTCCATGTGCACTAGAGAACATGTGTATTCTGTTGCTTTGGGATGGAATGTTCTGAATATATTTCTGAAGTCCATCTGGCCCAGTCTGTCATTTAAAGCCCTTATTTCCTTGTTGATCTTTAGCTTACATGATCTGTCCATTTCAGTGAGGGGAGTATTAAAGTCCTCTACTATTACTGTTGATGTGTTTCTTTGCCTTTGTTATTAATTGGCTTGTATAATTGGCTGCTCCCATGTTAGGGGCATAAATATTTACAATTGTTAGATCTTCTTGTTGGATAGACCCTTTAAGTACGATATAGTGTCTTTCCTCATCTCTTATTACAGTCTTTGGTTTAAAATCTAATTTGTCTGATATAAGGATTGCCACCCAACTTTCTTTTGATGTCCATTAGCATGGTAAATGGTTTTCCACCCCCTCACTTTCAATCTGGGGGTGTCTTTGGGTCTAAAATGAGTCTCTTGCAGACAGCATATCGATGGGTCTTACTTTTTAATCCAATCTGATAGCCTGTGTCTTTTGATTGGGGCATTTAGCCCATTTACATTCAGGGTAACTACTGAAAGATATGAATTTAGTGCCACTGTATTGCCTGTGAAGTCACTGTTTCTGTATATTGTCTCTGTTCCTTTCTGGTCTTTGTTACTTTTAGGCTCTCTCTTTGCTTAGAGGACCCCTTTCAATATTTCTTGTAGGGCTGGTTTGGTGTTCACAGATTCTTTTAGTTTTTGTTTGTTCTGGAAGCTTTTTGTCTCTCCTATTTTCAATGACAGCCTAGCTGGATATAGTATTCTTGGCTCGTATTTTTCTCGTTTAGTACCCTGAATATATCATGCCAGTCCTTTTTGGCCTGCCAGGTCTCTATGGATAGGTCTGCTGCCAATCTAATGTTTCTGCTGTTATAAGTTATAGACCTCTTGTCCCAAGCTGCTTTCAGGATTTTCTCTTTGTCTCTGAGATTTGTAAGTTTTACTATTAGATGTTGGGGTGTTGACCTATTTTTATTGATTTTGAGGGGGGTTCTCTGTGCCTCCTGGATTTTAATGCCTGTTTCCTTCCCCAAAGTAGGGAAATTCTCTGCAATAATTTCCTCCAATATACCTTCTGCCCCCCTCTCTCTTTCTTCTTCTTCTGGGATCCCAATTATTCTAATATTGTTTCGTCTTATGGTATCACTTATGTCTCGAATTCTGCCCTCGTGATCCAGTAGTTGTTTATTTCTCTTTCTCCCAGCTTCTTTATTCTATATCATTTTGTCTTCTATATCACTAATTCTCTCTTCTGCCTCATTTATCCTAGCAGTTAGAGCCTCCATTTTTGATTGCCCCTCATTAATAGCCTTTATGATTTTGACTTGGTTAGATTTTAGTTCTTTTATTTCTCCAGAAAGGGATTCTCTTGTGTCTTCTATGCTTTTTTCAAGCCCAGCTAGTATCTTTATAATCGTCATTCTGAACTCTAGTTCTGACATCTTACTAATGTCCATATTGATTAGGTCCCTGGCAGTTGGTACTGCCTCTTGTTATTTTTTTTTGAGGTGAGTTTTTCCATTTTGTCATTTTGTCCAGAGAAGAATAGATGAATGAGAGAATAAGATGCTAAAAGGGTAACAACAACCCCAGAAAAATATACACTAAACAAATCATAGGAGACCCAAAACCAGGGGGAAAAGAAAAGAAAAAAAAGAATATGATCAGACAGGTGAATAGAACAGGGGCACACACTAGATTTGGGGTGTATTTTGGTCTGTTAGAAGAAACTGCCTCTCAAAATTTTAAAGAAAAAAGTACACACAAAAATAAGGGTAAATATGAAGGAATGGAATATGACTGTAAAAATGAAAATTAAAAAAGATTTTAAAAAAGGAATTGATAAGAAGTTGCTTAAAAATTTTTTTAAAAAAATTAAAAAATTAAAAAAAAAAAAAAGAGAGAATGTGATCAGGCCGGTGAATAGAACAGAGCCATACACTAGATTTAGGGTATATTTTGGTCTGTTAGAAGGAACTGCGTCCCAAAATTTTAAAGAAACAAAAACTTATATATATACAAAAATAAGGGTAAATACGATGAAGGGATGTAATATGACTGTAAAAATGAAAATTAAAAAAGATTTTAAAAAGGAATTCATAAGATGTTGGTTGAAAAGGAAAGAAGAAATATTCAACTAAAAAAATAGAAAAAGAAAAAAAGAAAGAAAATTTTAAAAATTAACTTTGAAAGACTAAAGCATCATGGGAAAAAAGCCCCCCTAGTGCTGGGGTTTTGTAGTTCTCGTTGATCGGTAAACTTGGTCTTGGCTGGCTGTTCTCACTGATCTTCTGGGGGAGGGGCCTGTTGCCGTGGTTCCCAAATGTCTTTGCCGGAGGCGGAATTGCCCCGCCCTTGCCAGTCTGGGCTAAGTAATCTGCTCAGATTTGCTCTCCAGAGCTTTTGTTCCCAGCAAGCTTTCCGCAGGGCTTTGGAGGCCGAGAGTGAAAATGGCGGCCTCACAATCTCCGCTCCGGAGGAGCCAAGAACTCGGGGCCCTGCTCCTCAGTGAGCCCCAGAGAAAAGCAGTCAGTCACTCCTGTCTCCCCGGTCTCCGGCCGTACTCCGTGCTCACCCGGCCTGTGACCGAGCGTTTCTATCTCTGGCACCCGACCCCGTGTGGAGTCTCCAAACCCAGCAGATCCCTGCGGTGCTCTCCTGCGCCGCTCCTCCCAGGGGAGGAAGGTGAGTCTCCCTGGATCTGCCACTTGTTGGGTCCCTGCTGGAGGAGCAGTGCCCGACTGTGCCCCGGATCACGGTTTATGACAACCCAGAGCTGAGAGCCCGCGCCTCAGCTCCGTCTCTGCAGCCGGCTTCCCCGCTCCGATCCCTGGGAGCTCTGCCGCACTCAGGCACCCCCGGTCTTTCTGTGACCCCGAGGGTCCTGAGACCACACTGTCCCACAAGGGTTCTACCCCCCGCTTAGCCACTGGAGCGACGTCCCTCAGCGGAGCCGACTTCTAAAAGTTCCGATTTTGTGCTCCGCGGCTCTGTCACTTGCCAGAAGCGGCCGACGGAGGCCCCCTCCCCCGCCATCTATCCTCCTGAATATCGCCTCGGATTCACTTCTCTGCACGTCCTACCTTCCAGAAAGTGATCGCTTTTCTGTTCAGAGAGTTGTGCTATTCTTTTCTTCGATCTCCAGTTGAGTTCATAGGTGTTCAGAATGGTTTGATTTGATTTGATAGAATGGTTTGATCCCTATCTAGCTGAATTCCTGGGACCAGACGAAATTTAGGTCTCCTACTCCTCCAACATCTTGGACCAACCCCTTCTCTAGTAAAGTTCAGACATATTCCAGTACTTGCTGGATTAGAGTTCTAGATCACCAGGAAATCTTGGGCGAATCATTTTACCTCTCCATTCTACCTTGTCTCCAAGGAAAGTAGTTTTGCTGGTTACCTCTTTAAACAGTGTTTATTTAATACAACATGTGTGTTTCATTCATTAAGCCATGCCCCTCACTGCTCCATAGGCCTCTGTTAACCATTTTGACCTTGACCTAGCTGCTTCATTCAACTTGGTGAGCTCCTTTAGCAGAACTGAGAACCACTGGTTTTTGGATGCTCCCACCCCAGCACACCATAGGCGTTTACAGTGATGAAAAAGATGGTTGTGTCTTCTATTCTTTAAATCCGTGTGTTTTATCTGACTTTATTTTAAAATACCATTAGAACCAGCCCCAGTTTTGTTTCTGCTGCTTCCATCAGAAGCCGTGTGGAACAGGGGCACCTGGGTGGCTCAGTTGGTTAAGCGTCTGCCTTCGGCTCGGGTCATGATCCCAGGGTCCTGGGATTGGGCCCCACATTGGGCTCCCTGCTTGGCGGGGAGTCTGCTTCTCCCTCTCCCTCTACACCTCCCCCCTGCTCGTGCTCTCTCGCTGTCTCTCTCACACACTCTCTCAAATAAATAAATAAAATCTTAAAAAAAAAAAAAGGCCGCGTGGAACAGAAGACACAACCAGGTCAGGCTTAAGGCCCCAGAGGTGTCAGTAGCTCCGTCTTCTCTCTTGAGGGAGGTGTAGTTCTTTTTTCTGTTTGTGTAACAAACAACAAAATGCATCCATAGCGGCGCACTCAAGCCAGGAGTCTATGTAAGTTAGAAGCTGTCAGGGAATCTGGCAGGGACCAGATCCCCCAGCTTTCCATGCGAGGCAGCAACCGCAAGGACAGGTGCTGACAGACTCCAGGCCACATGGCTGGCGAGTGAGGGCTGGCCCCGGGGGTCTCGCTGCTCTGGTCCTGTGCCTTTCCGCATGCAGCCCTGCAGCTCCTGTCTCACCAAGGAGCTAGCTACCGTAAATTTTGAACCCTCATTATCTCTGTTTCACAGACAGGAAATTGGGGTGAGTGGGCTTGTCCTCTGGGTCCCCGGAGTCTCTAGATAGAACTGATAAATTCTCATTTTTCATGCTTTCTGTTCAGTAGGCCATGGCATCTCTCTTGATATTTCAATTGATCAAAATGTAAGTTAGGATTGATTAGCATGTTATCACGAAGAAGTTGAAGGTTGGCTTTCCACAACGTGTGGAACTGCTCTCTTTTGAAAGTTCGGTACCATATATGGGCATCCATGTTCTTTAGCGTTAGTCTCCAAAGTCAGAGGATTTAATAAAGCAAATTTCAGTGAATCTAAAGTGCCATCAACTGTAAGACACCATGAATCCAGTTACTTCTAAGAAAGAAACAAACAAAAAACACCACTGCAGATTTATTGTAAGACACTATCAACGGTAAGGTGCCTTCTCATCTGAGATGCTAAAAGATGAAGAACCAGGCACCCAGGAATTTAGAAACACCATGCTTATAGTAGGTGTTTGTGAAAACAGCATGGCTAACATTGGAAAGCCACGTTGAGAAGAAATGGTTCGTGGTGGTAATTTACGGTGCCAGTTTCTGGCAGCGCATCACAGAGCATAGGGGTGCCAGGGACCACATAGCAAACAGAGCTCATCACCTCCGTCCTGTTCTGTTCAGGTGACGAGCCTCAGTGATATCTCGCATTATGAAAAGGGGTTCCCATTAAAATACACTCTGCCTGTAGAACTGTGATTGTGAAATGCATTCTGCTCCAGAGCCACGTGGGAGCAGCAGCTGCTCAGGCCCCCTGGGACATGTGTGGACTGTGTCCACCACGGGCCCATCCGCAGCAGGCTCCGGCCGCCGCCCAAGACCCCTCCATGTCGCCCTGCCAGCCCTCAGTGCTCTGTTAGGATCCAGTGGATTTAACCATTCAGCTAAAGCACGGCAAGTGCAGTAAGGGGCTGAAAAACATGTAAGGAATTTGTGCATTCTTTAAAATCATTACTGATTTCTTAAACCCTGGTGAGGGAACTGTCTCACCCCTGGGAACCTTGAGCAGCAGAGGCAGGGACAGAACGTACCTGCAGCAGTCGGGGAAAGGGTCGAAATGACCTTTCATTTATTACATTTCAGAAATAGTTACAGAGCCTGTGCCAAAGACCCCTGTAGGGGGAGACAGTCAACAGTCAACGTAGTAAGTAAATGACGCTCGTTAGCATTAGAAGAAGTGCTATGTGGAGCACGGTGTGGGGGATCAGGAGTTAGCAGAGGGGGGCCGAGTAGCAGGTTGTGTTCTGGTGGTCAGGGGGGCCTCGTGGAGGATTAGCCAGGCGCATATCTGGAGGAAGGGCCTTCAGGCAGGGAGCACAGCAGGTTGAGCAGGGCAGCTGGTGTGGGGGTAGAGAAAGAAAAGTGGGTGAGGACGATAGAGAAAGGAAGGTGGAGGAAGCAAGTCCTTGTGACCCGTGAGCTACTGGAAGGGTGGAGGCTCTTCCTCCTGACATGGCAGCCGTAGGACGGGAGCGGGGAGACCCAGGAGGAGACTGCTGCCCGTACCAGGTTCAGACCAGGGTGGAAGTGGAGACATAGGGTGGTGAGAAGGGGCACAGAGACACGTGCAAGACAAGCCCAAGAGTTTGGGAGAATGGAGGCGCTAAGCCTCTTTTGCCTGGAGCAGTGCATGGCTCGTAATAGACTAGCTCTGGATAAATATTTGTGGAATGAACATAGAAAGCAAGGGATATACCGGACATAACGCTAAGCACTTGGAGTAGATTATTTCTAGTCCTCATGAGAATCCTAGGTGGTGTTGGTATCACCATCTTTCATTTGCATACGTGCAAGGAAGCTCAGAGAGATCGGGTGTCTGGCCCAGAGTTACACAGCTGGTTAAGTGGTAAAGCTGGGCTTCAAAATCCAAGTCTGTCTGACTACATTCCATAAGTTTTCTAGTACTTTCAGTTTTTCCACCTCTATTTCCTCTTCTCCCTTTACCTATAAATGTGCATAAGTCTTCCCCATTCTTAATTTAAAAAATTTGTTTTGACTGTGTCAAACTGGATTTTTACTTTGTTCCCATGTGTTCATTTTGAATTTTGTACCTGTACACTTACTACTATTAAACATATGAATATTTTATAAATATTTAATAGTAATAAGTGTATACATATATGTAATAGTAATAAATGTGCAGGTACAAATGCCAAGTGAAAGGGCTTCATGTTGTTTTATTTTTTTAAAGATTTTATTTATTTATTTGAAAGAGAGAGCGAGCATGAGCAGTGGGGAGGGGCAGAGGGAGAGGGAAGGAGAGAATCTCAAGCAAGACTCCCCACTGAGAGCAGAGCCCATCAAGGGGCTCAATCCCACAACCCTGAGCTCATGATCTGAACCAAAATCAAGAGTCAGCTGCCCAACTGAATGAGCCACCCAGGTGCCCCTTGTTTTTATATATACATATATATATATGCAAATATGTGTGTACATACACATATAGAGATAGAGATAGATATATAGCCCTTTCCTACAAATGTAGGAGGTTTTAAAGCAAAAAAGAATTTTTAAAATTGTTTCCATCTTTATTGAGATGTAATTGACATTGCATAAGTTTAGGGTGTACGGCATGATGAGTCGACCTACATATATTGTGAAATGATCACCACAGTAAGTTTAATTAACATCCATCAGCTCATCTAGGTACAAAAAAAAAAATCTTTTAAGAGATGCGACCACTTGGGATTTACTGTCTTAACAACTGTGTATCACAAGCAGTGTTAGCTGTAGTCATCCTGTTGTACGTTCCATACCTAGTACTTACTTATCTTATAACTAAAGTTTGTACCTTTTGACCACCTTCTTCCCATTCCTCCTCCGCCTACCCTCTGCCTCTGGTAACCACAAGTCTGATCTCTTCTTCTATGACTTTGTTTTGGGGGGCTTTTTTTTTTTTTTTTAAGATTCCACATATAAATGAGATCATACAGTATTTGTCTTTCTCTGACTTCTTTCACTTAGCATAATGCCCTCAAGGTCCACACACATTATCACAAATGGCGGAATTTCCTTCTTGTAGATGGCTGAATATCTCATTGTATATATATACCACGCCTATTACCCATTCATCTATCAGTGGTTGCTTAGGTTGTCTCCATGTCTTGGCTATTATAAATAATGCTGCATATGAACACAGGGGTGCAGATAATCTCTTTGACCTGGTGCTTTCATTTCCTTTAGATATGTTCCCAGACGTGGAACTGCTGGATCATAGGGTAGCTCTATTTTTAATTTTTTGAGGAACCTCCATACTGTTCTCCATACTGGCTGCACTAATTTACATCCCCACCAACAGCTCACAGGGGTTCCGTTTCCTCCACATCCTCTCCAACGTTCGTTATCTCTTGTCTTTTTGATGATGGCCATTCTAACAGGCATGTGGTGAGATCTCATTATGGTTTTGATTTGTGTTTCCCTAATGATGAGCGATGTCAAGCACCTTTTCATGTATCTGTTGGCCAATCATACATCTTCTTTGGAAAAATGTCTATTCAGGTCCTTTGTCCATTTTTAATTGGATTATTTGGAGGTTTTTGGCTGTTCAGTTGTACGAGTTCTTTATCTCTTTTGGATATTAGCCCTTAAAAGCAAAAAAATTTGGGATGCCTGGGTGGCTCAGTCGGTTGAGCTCAGGTCATGATCTCAGGGTCCTGGGATCGAGTCCCGCGTCAGGCTTCTTGCTCAGTGGCAAGCCTGCTTCTCCCTCTGCCTGCGACTCCCCGTACTTGTGTTCACTCTCTCTCTCTATCAAATAAATAAATAAATCTTTTTTTAAAAAAAAATAAGCAAAAAAATTGGAGGAGACAAACACCCCCTTGTGTGGTCCCAAAACCATCTATTGGCGGACACATGAGCAGGAGCCGGTCTCGGACCTAGTAAGTTTTCCATCTGAATTACAAGCCTGCTGTAAAATGATCTAAGCCGTACATTGTATGGTTTCCTCTTGCAGATCTTAAATCGACTGCAAGTGGTGAAAGAATTTCTGAGAAGCAACAAGGATCTTAGAAATGGTCTTACAGAAGATCTGCAGAAGCTAGACAGCCTCCATCTACAGCAGCAAAAACCAGATTCCGAGGAACCTGGGGCCCAGAAACCTGAAGGGAAGGCCTGAGGTAAGTTTCCGCATATGAAGATAAGTAAGGACTGAATAACCTCATCACCTTGATGCTTGTTCTCTTATATAAGGCCATGATGAACACACAATTTAGTCTAACCTGAAGTTTCCCTGTGTCCTTATTATTTGAAAGAAAGGACACTGAGCTTTGTGCTCTAATTGATGGTTCTCACATCTGTGAAATAATTCAACATAATCTCCCTGTCAGCTTTGTTTAGTCCAATATACCTGAAGTCACTGGTCTAGTCTTAAGTAAATCAACTTTCTAACTTAATCAAAGGCCTGTCAACCCTAAAACGATGCCACTGATGCCTAGCTCTTAGCAACTTGTTCATTTCCATAAGAAAAACTTGTTAAAATGACTGTCTCTGATGTTTCACGGTTTTCCCTTCAAATAAAGAAAATTAGGTTTTAGGTTGCCCTTTGACAAAAATCAGGCGTGTTATGTGAAGGTCAGTACGGCTTCAAACTCAGCTCTTCTTTTCTATGCAAAAGGAAACACCAGAGTACCCCGCCCAAACAAAAAGGAATTTTTGTTGTCTTTCCTGGACTTCCTTTGACTCTTTGGGAATATATATTTTTTTTAATATTCATAAGCTTGGTGTCATGTTATCTGTAACCGCCCAAAAAATATTAGATATTGCTGTGTCAAAACTTGCTAGCATCCAGGGGTTTTTTTGTTTTATTTGTTTGTTTTGATTTTGGGGTCTTGAGGTTTGGGGTTTTTGTTTTTGTTTTGTTTTGCTATTCAGAAGGTGAGATTCTTTTCTGGTCCTAAACTTAAAGGTGCCTCACACAGTAAGGTCTGTGTTTGGCCCGGCCTGTGTGAAGGGTCACACAGAGTTCTCTGCCCCCTGGCACCCAAGCCCTCTCCCCACACCCATTCCTGAAAGTCTCATTTACGAGGATGCCCAAGGGGTGGGCTGTGATATAAATGTTGAGATATAAATCCTTCCTTTTTGGAAGAAGGCAAGAAAACAAATCCCCTGAAAGGCCATTTCCTAGCCTTTTCCAGTTAGTACAGAACTGTTGCTCCCCGTTTCTGGGAGGCCGGGGCAGGAGGGCGAGGAGGTGGGCCCAGGCTGGTCAGGGGGCACCGGAGAACACAGTGACTTGACTGACCAAAGCAGGCAGAGGGCCCAAGCCAGCATCACAGATGGGGAAGTCGGGGAAAGCTCCGCAGTTGCTGGCTTGTGTGTGGTACTCCTGGGAAAAGTCACCTCCCGTGGCCATCGCAGCTCTTTCTGGTCAGTTCTATATATTCCGAGTGCCGAGCACAGGGCCCAGCCCTCGTGTGCTCTGTGGCTATTTGTTGACAGAAGGATCCACCGACAATTTATTCTTACACATGAATGTGTGTCATACTGTTAAACTAAGCCTGGTCCTTTGTTAATGAGATTTAAGGATGAAATGTCACCATTCTTATGGAAATTCAGAGGCATCAGTCTCTTTGCACAGATTGACAAATTCATTTGTGACTGCCTCTATTGCTTTACCCCAAGAGTCTTCCACTTCTGACTTTGTCCTGTTTGTTTCCTCAACTGCAGAACCCCTGTCCAGTCGTTTGCAGTGGTCCAGGGGATCAGCCTCACCCTCCCCTCCATCTGCTCCTTTTCAAAGCCAGCAGCACTTAACTGGGCCAGGTCACCTCTGGACCTTCGGGGACAGAAGTGCCACCTGCCCCGCTCCCTGGAGGAAGTGCTTCCACTCTAAGCCCAAAGGAAACCATCCTTCACTTGTCCAGCTGCCCATCAAGGACGTGGTCTGTAGACACTGGGCAGGGGGTGGGGGTATATTTGGTATGTTTTTACATTAAAATGCACGTATGTAATGCTGTAAACCCCGGATGAATGCAAATGTGCCTGTAACTATTTGGTCTTGAATCGTACATTTTCTTTGTCCGTTCACTTCACGCCGTTCCTTCAGAAGACTTCCATAGTAAAGTAAGAATCTTCATTCATCTCGCAACTATGCCCAAACTAAGAAATTTGCCGAGACGTTTCCCAGCTTCTAGATGTAAGGTATATCTAGAAGGCGGGATCCAATTAAATCTTGATTCACTAACCAAGTTAAGACCTGATTTCTAGCTTTAGGAACTTGTGGTTATGAACACTTTCGTTTCATCCCCCCTGTATCCAGTTAGCTTCTCCTTCTCTCTCCAACATTTATCAAGTGTCCCACCACAGCCGGGCGCTGAAATGGATGCAGATGTGAGGATTTATAAGATGTGGACAATGGTATACATGCCATCATCTCTGGATTTATTGTCTGCTCTGATAAATGAAAGATACTGTGCAGAAAACATTATACTGGCAACAATTTAATTACCTTGAAATCGAAGAAAGGGAAGACATGTCCAGAGAGGGCTTTAAAGCAAATGGAGTGTGCACGGGGACGTCAACCTGTGGGCCTCTCCTCTACGGATCTGTGCACGTGGCACAGGATGTGCACACAAGGGTGCTCATAGCAGCGCTGGCCGCCGGGCATCAAGAGACGACTGGGTAAATCCCAGCGCATCCATGCCACAGAGCATTATGCAGCTGTAAAGAAGAATGTTGTAATGCTGCAATGCAGTAGTATGGAATGCTCTCTAACACACACGAAACGTAAAAGCAGAATGTTTAACAACGCATGGCATGCTGTAAAACTATTTGTCTTTTTCAGTAAAAGGTCTGGAAAGTTGTGTGCCTTTCCCAGGCTCCTTTGCTGGGTTACCTCTGGGAGAGGAATTCGGGTCGAGGGGGTTGGTTAGCAGAAATCTGGCTTTTCTGTTTTGGGCCTCATCCCATATGAAATTTGTGCAACAAACACGTGCTCCTGGTATTTTGAAAGTTCTTAATTACAGTTTGTTCATTTCAAGACAAGAGACATGAACAATACAAATTCAAACTATAAGACTTAACGTGTCACATTTCCTGGAATAGGTTGTAGCCTCCCATTTTTGTAGGTGTCAGCTCCACCTCCAGGGGCACTTGGGAGGCGTCAGGGTCCAGAGAAGCCCAGGAAGTGGTCTCTTTTCCACACAGGGCTGTTTTGTCTCCAAGGGCCTGGTTTTCATTCAGCAATATGATTTACTCTCTCCGCCTCTCCCTGCGACACAATATATGGAAAGAATAAGAGGAGAAAAAGTTTCGGCATTAGGGTTGCAAAGGTAAGGCAGTTCTTTGCATTTTAGCCTGTGCTTTGCCAGGGAACTCAGAGGACCTAAGGAGAAGGACGTTACTTATAAAACTCAGTATAAAACACGAATTCTGGGGCACCTGGGTGGCTCAGTCATTGGGCGTCTGCCTTCGGCTCAGGTCATGAGCCCAGGGTCCTGGGATCGAGCCCCACGTCGGGCTCCCTGCTCCGTAGGAAGCCTGCTTCTCCCTCTCCCACTCCCCCTGCTTGTGTTCCCTCTCTTGCTGTCTCTCTGTCAAATAAAATCTTAAAATAAATAAATAAATAAATAAATATAAAAAATAAAACACGAATTCTGGGTAATAACAAAAGTGTGTCAGTAACAAAAACTTCTGGAAAAATAGCTCTGCCAATTCAAAATGTTATTGGCTTCATAAAGTAGCAGAAGAGATCTGTGAACAGGTTAAACTGCCAAGGCCAGAAAGGATTGTGTTTGAGAGTTTGGGGAGATTATGAAGTGATTGTTACCCTAATGACTTGAAAGGCTCATTTTTATTAAAGTATTAATCACTTATATGGCTTTAAACATGAATATCCTAGGCAACAAAGGGTTAGACCTCTTGGGTGGGCATACTACAAATTAGATCCTGTAAGTGGAGCATTGCCTGAGAGTTGGAGGCATTGGAATCTTTTGGATTTTTTTTCTAATCATTTTGCCCTCTAACTTATAAATGTAGAGTGATAGGGAATTATCAGTAGGGATTATTACCTACTTTTCCCTTACCAGGTTAATTAGAAACCTACCTGCCTTTGATTGAAATATACTCAAATTACAAAATACATGTTGTAAGACAGATCTAAAAATATATTAATTTCTATTCACATAGTGAAGGGAAAAATTCAAGTTTTAATAAAAACCTTGATAAAAGGTTATGGCTCATTTCAAAACTTTAAGAACTGGTTTTTATTATTACATTATAGTCTGAACTATCTAAAATATGAAAATACTATCTTCCAGAGACTTCTTTCCCTCTTCTCAAACCCATGCTTCATGATATATGCATGTTAGTTATGACCACAAAACTGTAAACTGAGCATTTTGTGACGTCTTGGGGGAAGGTGGGTGATGACTTGACATGCTTTATTACTTTCTACTGAGTTTCAGAAAGGCATGAGAATTTTTATTTCAGAACCATATGTGGTAGCCAGCCTCCAAGATGGCCCCCCAAAGATCCCTGCCTCCTGGTATTCCCATCCTTGTATTTTCCTCCCACAATGTACTGGGGTTGGTTCATGTGGCCAATAGGACACAGCTGAGTGATGGTATGTCACTTCCCAGATGATGCTATAGAAGACTATGGCTTCCATCTTGGGCTTTCTCTCTCTTGGAACACTTGGAGGGAAGCCCTGTCGTGAGCAGCCCTGTGGCTCCCGTGCCAAGGGATTGCAGCCTGCAAACAACTGTGTGAGTGAGCTTACCGCAGGCAAGTCCAGAGACTGCAGCCCCAGCGGACAGCTGAAACCCTGAGCCAGAAGCACCCCGCTAAGCCACTCCCAGATTCCTGACCCTCAAATTGTGTGAGATAGTATTTGTTGTTTTACACTAAGTTTTGGGGTGACTTATTCCATGGGAATAGATAACTAATACACAGTAGTTTTCCAGAGTTTTTCTCCCCCGTATGCAGAATGTAAAATGCAGAAACTGCCTACAAAGAGGACTACTGCTTAGGTGCCATAGAAGATAAGGGGAGGGGCGCCTGGGTGGCTCAGTCGTTAAGCATCTGCTTTTGGCTCAGGTCACGATCCCCCGACCCTGGGATCGAGCCCCACATCAGGCTCCCTGCTGGGCAGGAAGCCTGCTTCTCCCTCTCCCACTCCCCCTGCTTGTGTTCCTGCTCTCGCTATCTCTCTCTGTGTCAAATAAATAAAATCTTAAAAAAAAAAAAAAAAAAAGATAAAGGGGAATCTTCCAGAGTTCCACTAACGTTGTGCCTGTCTTATCCAAGACCTGATGTCTTCAGAACCTTTCAGAGAGTTGTGTTCAATTTCTTTGCATTTGAAATCTTTTTTTTTTTTTTAAAGATTTGTTTTAGAGATAGAGTGAGTGAGCGTGGGGAGGGGCAAAGGGAGAGGAAGAGAGAAACTTTAGCAGACTCCTTGCTGAGCTTGGAGCCCGGTGAGGGACTGACTCTATCTTAAGACCCTGAGATCACAACCTGAGCCCAAACTAAGTCAGATGCTTAACCAACTGCGCCACCCAGGGGCCCCTCTTTGCATTCAAAATCTTTAACAAAAGCAGGGTTTAAGCACTCTTCACCCAATAAA
This sequence comes from Phoca vitulina, assembly GCF_004348235.1. Taxonomy (NCBI): domain Eukaryota; kingdom Metazoa; phylum Chordata; class Mammalia; order Carnivora; family Phocidae; genus Phoca; species Phoca vitulina. The sequence goes on along the minus strand of NW_022589738.1, from coordinate 13,590,317 downwards.
CCACTCTAGAACTTCCTGCATCCTTCAGAGGCAGGAAATCTGGGGTCAAATCCTAGAGGGTAGCCTCTGCTGCAGAGACAATGGCCTTACACCCACAGCCCCACCCTTCTCTTTCCCCACCTCATGCAACCTGGTTTAAGACAAGTCCTTAGCACCCATAGGATTCCTAGGGGGACACTGTGGGCTAATAATGTTGACCACTGACCCTTACCCCCAACCCTAGCTAGCATTCAACACAGGGCAATAGGCTTACCAGTTTTACCAACTGCCATTTCCCAAATTTTTAGGCATGAAGAAAAGAAGAAAGGATTGTGATTTTGTCGTTTTTATTTTGTTTACCTAGAATCCAGGGTTGACAGCAACTAACCTCAGACTTATTTATCCTGTTTCCATGGTAGATTCTATAATTGCTGTCCAATCACCAAGAGATTCTAGGTTCTCTTAATAAGTACTTTTTAAAAGCCTAAACTGGTTTTTCACTGAATTCATTTAAACCCACTTAGAAGTATTTCCCTCAGTAGCAATAACCCCCGACTTATTTTTGCTGTAAAGAGATTAATGCCCGTACCAAGTTTTAAAAATCATTTATGCTACCAAGCAGCGTTATTTGGCCTGGACACCCGAAACAAGGAACAAAACACCATCTCAGAGCACTTTTCATTCGGTTTTCCTCCCCCTGTAAAAAACTAACCCTCCAGGGGAGGGTCCCATGAAGAGGAAGACCAGCCAATCTACCCTCACCCAAAGAACATTTTATTTCCAGATCACGAAATAAACAACACTCAACACTTTCTGTTCTGTGCTATTTTCTACTTTTTATTAACCAAACTGCAGGTTTCAATCGGACTCGCACTGTTTTATTAGAGTCAAAACCAAACTTCCCTGGTGTCTTCTTCAGGGAGAACAGTTCAGTGCTTGCAAGCTGCAAAGATTCGATCGGGCCCTCTCAGCCACGTTTCGGGGACCACGGGTTGGTGCAGGCGGCTGCCTAGCAGGAATCGTCATCCTCAAAGCAGCAAACAGCCACAGAATCGCTGGTGGGACCGGTGGTGGCGGCCTCGGTGGCGGCCTCGGTGGCGGCGATATCAGCAGCCGGCGCGGCGTCCCCGCCGTAGTGGTGATTCAGGTAGCGGCTCAGCTGCACACTCTGCGCCACCACGTTGGTGCTGTGGCACGCCAACAGCAGCAAGTTTCGAGGCTGTACTCGATAGGCGAAACGCATGAAGGCCATCGAGTAGAAGATGAGCGCTGTTGTCATACGGCCACTGATGATGTCAGGCGGTTCGTTCATGTCCTTAAAGGCAGCCACCGGTAGGCCGCAGTTGGCCACAGGACCCCAGAAGTGCGTGCTGGTCAGGTATTCCCGGAACTCCTTGGTCTTCATGTAGTCCCTCGCCCTCCGCCACAGTGCCGCCACCATCGCCATGATGGCCGAGCCATGAGAGCACCAACGAAATAACAGCCAGCCCCCGATGACGTAGGACGCAGAGCCTACCCCGCGCAGCGTGGGCCTGTGACCTCGCGCCTTCGCGTGGCTGCCAGAAAGTGCTCCACACTGCACGTGTGGATGTCGTGCGTGCCTGTGGGCGCGGGAGGTATAGCCACGCCCCCGCGCCTTTGCGTGACTGCCGTAAAGTGTGTCGGACAGGCACGTGCCGCTGTCAAGGACGCCTTTGGGGGCAAGAGGCGTGGCTTCACCCTCACGCCTGAGCAGGATAGCCGTAAAGTGTGCAGAGCACGAATGCTCTCCTGTGTGCGTGCGTGTCTATTTCTCTGGCAAGGGTGAGACCACAGCCTTGTCCTTCGCTCGCCATTGGGCTGTGACCACCGTAAAACTCTCAGGGCTCCACGCGCCACCCAGGGAGGTGAGTGTCCAGCTGTGTGCTTCTCCTCAACTATCCAAAGGGAAAATTTGCCTGTTCTGCCCAGTCTGTGGGCAGTGTTGACTAGATGTTGATACAAAATCCTTCAACCGGGTACAGAGTTTTAGTCCTTACACAATTTGCCTGAGTGTTGCAGATATAGTGACATTTCACCCATAAACATTTCCGCATCTGGCTCTCAACAAGGACATTCTCCTACTTAACCACAGTACAATAATCCACTCAGATACTTAACATTATGTACAGTGCTATTTAATATGCAGTGCATACTTAAATTTTACGGTTTTGTGGCTGTTTTTTTTTTCTTTTTTGTTGGAGAGGGGAGATCCAGTCAAGATTCACATTTAGTTACCTCTTTTAGATTAATCTCCCTTAATCTAGAGGAGTTCCCAGCGTTTTTTCTTCCATGACATTGACATTTTTGAAGAGTACAAATCAGTGGTTTTTCAGAATATCCTTAATTTGGATTTATATGTTTTCTCATAATTAGACTAAACATTTTGGGTCAAGAATACTACACATGTGATGGTGTGTCCTTAGTGCATTACAGTGGAAGGCACATGATGTCACTTTGTTCCATCATTGGTGATATTAAGTTTGATTATTTGCTTAAGGATTTGTCTGCCAGGTTTCTCCCCTCTGTAATCAACAAATAATCCAAGGGGAGCCTCTTTGAGAGTGTATGGAAGTTCTACTCCAACAGTCTTTCACCTAATAGTTAATATCCATTGATGAAAATTCTTAATGACAAAACTGATGATTATTTTCTAAATGTTTTCTATTTTTCTAATTGAAAATAATAACTATTGAAAAGTAGTTTTCATACGTTGAGATACTAATACTTCAGTGATTTATAAACAAGACCATGGTATCTTTAAAAATTAATACATTCATTATCTTTATTTACATCCCAAATATTTCACAGATGTAGCTTAAAATATATAGTATAATCATTGCTCAGAAGGAAAACAGCATGATTTTTAGATAACTTTTTTAAAATGCTGGGCTTCCAAATATGGATGAGTGGTATACTAGTGTAAATTAGTTCAGTATAAGTTTGGATTAATAAATCAGCAACCATGAATTGAAAGACATTTTAGGCCTACACTGTCAGATGCTCGATGCTCCAGTGTCCTAAAAGAAAGGTCAGTTACCACTCCTGTCTGCAAAAAAACTTTCAGTACTTGTAGATCATCTCACTTGGGTTGTTACTTCATTTTGATTACCTATCGCTGTGTAATAAATTACCCTACAACTTAGTGGCTTACAACAACAGTCCCTTATTTTATTCACAAATTTGCAGCTTGGGTGGGACTCAATAGCTGTCCTTATCACCAGCTGAGGCAGCTCAGTTTAGGGCTGGAAGATCCGCTTTCAAAATGGCTCACTAACATGGCTAGCAAGTTAATACTCGGTGTTGGTTAGGAGCTCAGCTGGGACTGTTGGCCGGGAGGCCTCAGTTCCTTTCCACAAACTGCTTATACTTCCTCACAGTATGGATGCCGAGCTCCAAAAATAAGCATAACAGGAAAATCAAATAGAAGCTATGTGGTAGGCAGAATTTTACCCCAGTGATCCTTGCCTGGGCATATCTCCCCTTGAGTTGGGTGGAACCTATGAATATGATTAGATTTCACTCCCATGATTATATGACAAAAGGGATTTTGCAGGTGTAAGTAAGGTCCCAAATCAGTTGACCTTAAGATAGGGAGATTTTGCACGTGAGCCTGATCTAATCACTTGAGCCATTTTAATCTGGGTCCATTCTAGAAGTGAGAGACAGAGGATGTCAGAGATTTGAAGTGTGAGAGGGATTTGATGTGAGGGAGATTATCTACAGTGGCTTTGAGGGTGGAGGTGGCCATGTTAGCAAGGAATTTGGGTAACCTTTAGGAGCTGAGTGCAGCCCCCGCTGACAGCAAGGAGAGGCAGACCTCAAGTCCTGCAACCACAAAGAACTGAATTCTGCCAACAACGCTGGGAGCTTGGAAGTGGATTTTCCCCTATACTGTCTGAGAACTCAGTCCAGCCAACCCCTTTAATTCATCCTTGTGAGACCCTGAGCAGAGAACCCAGCCATGCTGTGCCTAGAATTCTGACCTATGGACTGAGCTAATTAGTGGGTATAAGCCACTAAGTTTGTGGGTAATCTGTTGTGCCGCAATACGAAACCAGTATTAGCTAGACTGACTTCTGTGATCTGGCCTCAGAAGTCACATAACATCGCTTTCTCCAGTCACACGCCCACCCAAATTCAATGAGAGAGGACATAGACCCACCTCTCAAAGGCAGGAGTATCAGAGTCCCACTTTAAGAAGAGCATGTGGGATGGGAAATATTGTGGCCACCTTTGGAAAACACAGTTTACCTTATTACTTAACTTGAAATCACATAATTCTAGACCATTGGAGTTGAAAGGATCTCACGGATTATCTGTAAAATGGGGATAGTGGCCCCTACCTCACAGCAGTATTGTGAGATTTCAGTGTGTTAATCCTTGTTCAGTGCTTAGTATAGGGCCTGGTATATAAGTGCTCCGTACATTTCTATCATCATTATTGTCATCCACTCCAACCCCCTCATTTTACAAATAAGGCATGAAGCCTTAGGACATCATGTCTTTTGCCATGGTGACACAGTGAATTTGCAGTAGACCGGGATTAAGGTTTCCTATTTCTCCCATCAGTCCTCTGCACAAATCACTTTATTTTTTTTAATTTAATTTTAATTTATTTGACAGAGCGCACGAGCACAAGCAGGGGGAGTGGCAGGCAGAGGGAGAGGGAGAAGCAGGCTCCCCGCTGGGCAGAGAGCCTGATGCAGGGCTCAATCCCAGGACCCCGGGATCATGACCTGAGCAGAAGGCAGATGCTTAACTGACTGAGCCACCCAGGCATCCCATGCACAAATCACTTTAACATCTGATGTGTTTCTGTCTTTCCAACTATGTTGGAAAGACCAGGGAAAATATCACTGAAGAAACTGTTCCTTTTCCCCATGAGCCTTTTTCAAATGGGCTGACTGGACATGGTCCAAGTTGAACATGACAAGGTCTGCCTTTCAGTGGGGCATTTTACAGCTAGAGAAATGGAGGTACAGACAATGTGTGACTTTCCTGGTCGGTTCCAGGCTGGTAGATGCAGGCTGAATACAGTCTTTGTATAAGGTTTGTGCCTCGTAGATATTTGTTGGTCGTTAGAGTTGAAATGAACAGCCCCATTGGAGGGTAAGGCATTGTCATGGAGCTTGGCTAGCACTTGAAGAGAAACTGAAGGAAGTATACAGAGCTAGGAATGAGCAAAGCTATAGAGAATCCTACCTGACTGAGGCAAAGATGGTGACAAAAGAGTTTTAGGATTAGAGAACATAAGTAATGTTACCGAACCCAAGCTCGGCCGCCCACTGCTTGAAAGGCCAGTACTCAAGAGACGAGTGTTGATTGGAAAGGGATATGAACTTTATTCAGGTGGCCGGCCACCTGGGGAGAAGGCAGACTCTTGTCCAAAAGCCAACTCCAAGGTTTCTGCCTGGCCCAGAGATTTTTAAAGGGGTTTAATCAGTTAAGGGAGTGCAATGGTCTGTGACTTTTTTTTTTTTTTTAAGTTTTTATTTATTTATTTGACAGAGAGAGCACAAGCAGAGGGAGCGGCAGGCAGGAGGAGAGGGAGCGGCAGGCAGGAGGAGAGGGAGAAGCAGGCTTCCCGCTGAGCAGGGAGCCCGATGCGGGACTCGACCCCAGGACCCTGGGATCATGACCTGAGCAGAAGGCAGACGTTTAACCGCCTGAGCCACCAAGGCGCCTTTCTTTTTTTTTTTTTTAATTAACATGTAATGTATTATTTGTTTCAGGGGTACAGGTCTGTGATTCATCAGTCTTACAGAATTCACAGCGCTCACCACAACAAACCCTCCCCAATGTCCATCACCCAGCCACTCCATCCCTCCCACCCCCCTCCACTCCAGCAACCCTCAGTTTGTTTCCTGAGATTAAGAGTCTCTTATGGTTTGTCTCCCTCTCTGGTTTCTTGTTTCATTTTTCTCTCCCTTCCCCTATGATCCTCTGCCTTGTTTCTCAAATTCCTCATATCAGTGAGATCATATGATACTTGTCTCTGATTGACTTATTTTGCTTAGCATAATACCCTTTAGTTCCATCCATGTTTTTGCAAATGGTAAGATTTCATTTTTTTGGTGGCTCCATAATATTCCATTGTATATATATACGACATCTTCTTTATCCATTCATCTGTCGATGGACAACTGGGCTCTTTCCATAGTTTGGCTATTGTGGACATTGCTGCTGTAAACATTGGGGTGCAGGTGCCCCTTCGGATCACTACATTTATATCTTTGGGGTAAATACCCAGTAGTGCAATTGCTGCGTCATAGGGCAGCTCTATTTTCAACTTTTTGAGGAACCTCCATACTGTTTTCCAGAGTGGCTGCACCAGCTTGCATTCCCACCAACAGTGTAGGAGGGTTCCCCTTTCCTCGCCGACATCTGTTGTTTCCTGACTTGTAAATTTTAGCCATTCTGACTGGTGTGAGGTGGTATCTCATTGAGGTTTTGATTTATATTTCCCTGTTGCCGAGTGATGTTGAACACTTTTTCATGTCTATTGGCTGTTTGGATGTCGTCTTTGCAGGAATGTCTGTTCATGTCTTCTGCCCATTTCTTGATTGGATTATTTGTTCCTTGGGTGTTGAGTTTGAGAAGTTCTTTATAGATTTTGGATACTAGCCCTTTATCTGATATGTCATTGGCAAATATCTTCTCCCATTCTGTGTGACATTGCTTGATTACATGCAGACTCCATGATGCCAGCTACAGAGTTCTCTCGGTGCTCGGAGGTTGTGCAGGAAGTTCTAGACGTTCCTTGGTGCCCCAGGGGGTGGGGGAAGGGGTTGTGCAAGAAGGTCTGGTTCCTTGGTCCTTTGGGGGCTGTGCAGGAATACTCTGTTCTTTCTGCAAAGGCGCAGCGTCTACAGATGCAGAGGGAGGTCAGTAAAGTCATTTATGTGACCTTAAAAAGAGGAAAACATTTTGCTAAAGGATGTTTTAGCTAATCAGAAAGTTGAGGCAGCCTCAAATAGACTTGCTGGCCTCTGTGGTCTGGGAAAGTTCTGGTCCTCCACTCCCCAAGTCCAGTGGTCTGTAAATCAAAGAAAGTAAATTAGTTCTGTGACAGATCAAAGGCCTTAGGTCGGGGCGCCTGGGTGGCTCAGTTGGTTGAGCGACTGTCTTCGGCTCGGGTCGTGGTCCCGGGGTCCTGGGATTGAGTCCCACATCGGGCTCCCCTGCTCTGTGGGGAGCCTGCTTCTCCCTCTCCCTCTGTCTGCCACTTCCCCTGCTTGGGCTCTCCCTCTCTGTCAAATAAATGGGTAGTATCTTAAAAACAAACAAACAAAAAAAACAAAACAGAGGCCTTAGGTCAGCAAGCCAGGAGCGTGTTAACCTGAAGCAAGTTAACCCATAAGACCATCTGAGTGCTATGACGGTAATGCTGGCCGGTGACTACCCTTCCCCACGGGTGAATTAGCCCCGCTGTGTAATCCACTGTGTTTTAATAGAGGAGACTAAACAGCTGAAGGTTTATCCTTATTTTAAATAATATTTCTTTACCATTAATATTATTGGAGGTGGCGTTTCTTTCACATAAAGCGGTCAGAGTCTACTGTGTGACTCAGCCTAGAGACATAACATGAACATGGTCAGTAAGCTGCTCACCGTCCTCTTTCAGAAGAAAACGAGGGGAGAAGACAACCAAATACAAAGGTGGATTCAAATGGATTCAGACCTTTGCCCAGCCCCCTCTTCTAACCAAGATTCCAGCTCACAGGGTCCTATGAGATCCTGCCTGACGTTAACAGCCGTAGCCCGCCACAACCCTTCTGGTGAGTTCCGACGCAGTGGACCATAGAGAGCATACCTTTTTATTTTAACTGTTCTTCTTAACTTTTTATTTGGAAATAATTTCAAACTCATAGAAAAGTTAAAACAGTTTAAAGCAAGTATAACAAAGCAAGAAGTGTCAAAAGAACATCCACGTAGCCTTCACCCAGATTTACCAACTCTCAGCATTGTGCAACATTCCCTGTAAAGTTTTCTCTCCCTCGAAGGGTATTTCTTAAGAACGTCAGTGTGCATTTCCTAAGCAATCGGAGGCTGATGACTTTTTTTTTAAGATTTTTATTTATTTGAGAGAAAGCATGAGCGGGGAGTAGGGGAGCAGAGGGAGAGGGAGAAGCAGGATCCCCACTCAGCAGGGAGCCTGATGTGGGAGCTCCATCCCAGGACACTGGGATCATGACCTGAGCCGAAGGCAGACGCTTAACTGACTGAGCCACCCAGGCGCCCCTCATGACTTTCTGTCACATTACCACAGTACATCCATCAGAATCAAGATGTTTAACAATATAATACCATAATCTGCAGTCCTCCTTCACATTTTGTTCATTGTCCCAGTAACGTCCTGTATCATCAGTTTTGTTTTTTAGTCCAGGATCCAGACCGGGATAACACACTGTGTTTAATCGTGATGTCTCTTTTATCTCCTTCCATCTAGAACAGTTCCGCCTTGCTCTGCTTTTGCCGTTCATGACCTTGACATTTTAGAAGAGTACACACCAGCTATTTGATAGAATGTCTCTCAATTTGGGTTCACTTGGTGTTTCTTCATGACTATCCTCAGGGTTCATTTTGGGCAGGGGCCCCACGAGAGTGTTGTGTCCCCAGTGCATCAATCCATTAGGAGGCATGTGATGTCTGTGTGTCTGGTTATTAGTGATAGTAAGGCAGTATTTGCTAGGTTTCTCCACTGTAAAGTCAGTGTTTTCCCCTTTGTAATAAGTAGTTTGTGGGGAGATACTTGGAGACTATGTATCTATTTTCTCATCAAATATTTAACCTAATTTTTAGCATCCATTGCTGATTCTTGCCTAAATTAAGTATTAACTCTAATGATAGCAACATTCTATTTTTTTAGAGATTTTATTTCTTTATTTGACAGTTTATTTTTTAAAGATTTATTTATTTATTAGAGTGTGTGTGCACACATGCAAGCGGATGGGGAGGGGCGGGGGGGAAGCAGAGGGAGAGAGAGGATCCTGAAGGAGACTCCCCGCTGAGCACGGAGCCCAACCCGGGGCTCAATCCCAGGATCCCCAGATCATGACCTGAGCCGTCCGATGCTTAAGCAACTGAGCCACGCCAGGCATCCTGGCAACATTGTATTTTTTAAACGATTTTATGTCTTCCGTTTTTTTGTTTTTGTTTTTTTAAGATTTTGAGAGAGAGAGACAAAGATAGCGACAGAGAGAATGAACGAGACGAGCAAGCACAAGCAGGGAGGAGAGGGAGAAGCAGGCTTCCCATTGAGCAGGGAGCCCAATGCGGGGCTCGATCCCAGGAGCCGAAGGCAGACGCTTAACTGAGGGAGCCACCCAGGCGCCCCATGTCTTCTGGTTTAAAACAAAAGTCAGAAATGTATTTACAGAAATGTAAAACAAAAGTTGCCCTGGAATGCTCACCAACATTTACAAAACATACGACTATTCATGAATTACAGCTGTGAAAACTGAACATTTAGGACTTGGGTATTTTATGAAAAAGAAAATTTTTTTTTTTTTTTTGCCATATCTATGCTGATATCCTTGGAGTATCTGCTCTTAAATTCTACCAAAGGGAATAAATAGCAGAGTGCCTCAAGAGAAGCTGGATGAATAAAACACTAGGCAGATATATTGGCTCTGCTATTTTCAGTTACTGCTGAAAGTAGTTTTAGAGCCATCTGTGGCCCTGATTCTAATCTTCCGCCTTTATGTGTGCTCTTTTTCCCTCCAGTGAATACAGTGGCTGAAGGCTGGGTGGGTTCATCTTTCAGTCGCTATGAGAATGTCAGTTAAGTGTGTTGTACCTCACTTTCTCTAGCGATAAAGCATGTTGTAGCCTGGGCCGGGTCCAGTCAAGTGGCAGGAGGCGTAGGTCGGGTCCGGCCCCCAAAAAACTGCTGCTTTTGTTGGATTTCTGCCTTATTCAAGTGTCCTCCCATCAGGCCCATGGTGAACAGAGCAGGAGCCTACAGAGCCTCCCTCTACCTGCTTCTCTTGCCAGGGCCTCGTTGGAGGGTCCTGTAATCGGAGATAGCTCAGTGCCACCTTCTTGGACTTTAAATTAGTCTTTGCCCCAGAAATGAAATGAAAACCTTTTTTTTTCTTTTTTTTAAACCTTTGAGCGAGTGGCTCATCCAGTAGTTTAAATTCTACAAAAACATAGAACTTTGAATTTTGAAAACTTTTTGTTTGAAAGTATTTCACATTTACCAAAAAGTTATAAGAATACAGACAACTTTCATAGACCTTTACTCAGATTCACCAATGGTAGGGTTCCATCAAGGAGGCGGGGCCACTGTGAGTGAGAAGGGATTTATTACAGGGACTAGTCAGAACAGAGCCACGGAAGGAGCTGGGGAGGGGACGGTGTCTGAAAGGGGGGACCTGGAGGGTGAGGGATCACCAACCAGTCATGGTGAGGAGCCAGGCCCGTTCAGCTGCCAAAGCAGGGCCTGGGGCGCTGAAAGGGAGGCTGGCAGGCAGGCCTGGGGGGCTCTTGCCTCTGGGGTACTGCCGCCAAGAGTCTGGGGATGGGGGGGCACTGTTGCTCAGTAAACCCCACAGTTAGGAAGAAGAGCTGGCCACGGAGCAGAGCCTAGAACAAGCTGGGATCTGCCAACACCTCTGCGTCTTCCACAGAATGTAACCCCGAATGCCTTCAGAGAGTCCTCTTTTACTTCCGGATGCCAAATCTCTGACCTGGAGCCATATGGGGAGGGGGATTCTGGGAAACCGGGTTCTCTCACGTAGCCACAGTAATCATTGATGTAACATTGTTTACAATACTTTTTGTCGTTTTAGGCCCGATTTCAGTTTTGTCACCTGTCCCAATAATGTCCTTTATAGCATTGTTTCCTTCAGTGCAGGGTCCCATCCAGTATCATGCAGGGCATTTCATCTGGAACAGTTCCCCAGCCTTTCTTTACTTTTTATGACATGGACATTTTTGAAGAGCACAGGCCAGTTATTTTCTAGAATTGTTCCTCAGTTGGGGCCTGCCTGATGTTTCCTCAGAGATTCAGGTTCTACTTTCTCAGCCAAAACATTGTCAGTGATCTGCGTCCTCAGAGCATCACATCCAGAAGCACGGGTCTGTCTGCCCCTTGCCGTAATGGGCATTTTCATCACCTGGTCAGAGCATTGTCCAGTTTCTCTGCTGTAGAGTTACAGCTTTGCCCCTTGCAGCTACTAAACGGTCAGTAGATGGATACTTTAAGACTATAAATATCCTGCTCCTCATCGGAATTTCTCTCCCATAGATTTAGCATCCATGGATGATTCTCATCCAAATCAATATTTACTATGATGGACGCAAGGTGAGGCTTTTCCAGTACTACCAGTCCTTCCATATATATGTCAGCACTACTGTAAGGAAGAGCTTCCTGTCTCCCCCCATTTATATACTTACCTATTGTTAATACGGTTTTGTGAATTCCTCTTTTATTCAGTGGGTTAGAATCCTTTACTGTCGTCTTAATTTTGATGATCCATTTGGTCTGTATTTGGACAGTGGGAGCCCTTTGAAGCTATCTTCTCTGACCCCAGCATTAAAGTACACAAAAAGATACACCCTGCAAAGGCTGTTCCCTCCCGGATTTATTCCATGCTGTCCACCCTACCACTCCCGCACATGCACACACACACACATTATAACTTCATTGTTTTCTGGTTCATCCTTCCTGTGCTTCCTTTTGCAAAAATAAGGAGATACATACATACTTACTTATTTCCCCTTTCTTACACAAATGGGAACAGACTACTTACATTCTTTTTCACTTTACAGTATATCTTGGAAACCACCCCATATCACCTCAGAGATCTTACACCTTTTTTTTTATGTTATGTTAATCACATTACATCATTAGTTTTTGATGTAGTGTTCCATGATTCATTGTTTGCGTATAACACCCAGTGCTCCATGCAGTATGTACCCTCTTTAATACCCATCACCAGGCTAACCCATCCCCCCACCCCCCTCCCCTCTAGAACCCTCAGTTTGTTTCTCAGAGTCCATAGTCTCTCATGGTTCGTCTCCCCCTCCGATTTCCCCCCCCTTCATTCTTCCCTTCCTATCTTTTTTTTTTTTAAACATATAATGTATTCTTTGTTTCAGAGGTACAGCTCTGTGATTCAACAGTCTTACACAATTCACAGCCCTCACCATAGCACATACCCTCCCCAGTGTCTATCACCCAGCCACCCCATCCCTCCCACCCCCCACCACTCCAGCAACCCTCAGTTTGTTTCCTGAGATTAAGAATTCCTCATATCGGGGCACTTGGGTGGCTCAGTCATTAAGCGTCTGCCTTCGGCTCAGGTCATGATCCCAGGGTCCTGGGATCGAGCCCTGCATCAGGCTCCCTGCTCGGCGGGAAGCCTGCTTCTCCCTCTCCCTCTGCCCCTGCTTGTGTTCCCTCTCTTGCTGTGTCTCTCTCTGTCAAATAAATAAATAAAATCTTTAAAAAAAAAAAAAAAAGAATTCCTCATATCAGTGAGGTCATATGACACATGTCTTTCTCTGATTGACTTATTTCGCTCAGCATAATACCCTCCAGTTCCATGCACATCGTCTCAAATGGCAAGATTTCATTCCTTTTGATGGCTGCATAATATTCCATTGTATATATATACCACATCTTCTTTATCCATTCATCTGTCGATGGACATCTTGACTCTTTCTATAGTTTGGCTATTGTGGACATTGCTGCTCTAAACATCGGGGTGCACGTACCCCTTCAGATCCCTACATTTGTATCTTTTTTTTTTTTTTTTTAAAGATTTTCTTTATTAGAGAAAGAGTGAGAGCAGGAACACAAGCAGGGGGAGTGGGAGAGGGAGAAGCAGGCTTCCTGCGGAGCATGGAGCCCAATGTGGGGCTCGATCCCAGGACCCTGGGATCACGACCTGAGCCGAAGGCAGACACTCAATGACTGAGCCACCCAGGCGCCCCCCTACATTTGTATCTTTGGGGTAAATACCCAGTAGTGCAATTGCTGGGTTATAGGGTAGCTCTATTTTCAACTTTTTGAGGAACCTCCATATTGTTTTCCAGAGTGGCTGCACCAGCTTGCATTCCCACCAACAGTGTAGGAGGGTTCCCCTTTCTCCGCATCCCCACCAACATCTGTCGTTTCCTGACTTGTTAATTTTAGCCATTCTGACTGGTGTGAGGTGGTATCTCATTGAGGTTTTGATTTGGATTTCCCTGATGCCGAGCGACATTGAGCACTTTTTCATGTGTCTGTTGGCCATTTGGAGTCTTCTTTGGAAAAATGTCTGTTCATGTCTTCTGCCCATTTCTTGATTGGATCATTTGTTCTTTGGGTATTGAGTTTGATAAGTTCTTCATAGATTTTGGATACTAGCTCTTTATCTGATATGTCATTTGCATTTAAATATCTTCTCCCATTCTATCGGTTGTCTTTTGGTTTTGTTGACTGTTTTTTTGCTGTGCAGAAGCTTTTTATCTTGATGAAGTCCCAGTAGTTCATTTTTGCCCTTGCTTCCCTTGCCTTTGACGATGTTTCTAGGAAGAAGTTGTTGCGGCTGAGGTCGAAGAGGTTGCTGCCTGTGTTCTCCTTTAGGATGTTGATGGACTCCTGTCTCACATTTAGGTCTTTCAACCATTTTGGGTCTATTTTTGTGTGTGGTGTAAGGAAATGGTCCAGTTTCATTCTTCTGCATGTGGCTGTCCAATTTTCCCAACACCATTTGTTGAAGAGACTGCCTTTTGTCCATTGGACATTCTTTCCTGCTTTGTCGAAGATTAGTTGACCATAGAGTTGAGCATCCATTTCTGGGCTCTCTATTCTGTTTCATCGATCTATGTGTCTGTTTTTGTGCCAGTACCATACTGTCTTGATGATCACAGCTTTGTAATAGAGCTGGAAGTCCGGAATTGTGATGCCACCAGCTTTGCTTTTCTTTTTCAACATTCCTCTGGCTATTCTGGGTCTTTTCTGATTCCATACAAATTTTAGGATTATTTGCTCCATTTCTTTGAAAAAAGTTGTTGGTATTTTGATAGGGATTGCATTGAATGTGTAGATTGCTCTAGGTAGCATTGACATCTTCACAGTATTTGTTCTTCCAATCCATGAGCATGGACCGTTTTTCCATTTCTTTGTGTTGTCTTCAATTTCTTTCATGAGTATTTTATAGTTCTCTGGGTACAGATTCTTTGCCTCTTTGGTTAGATTTATTCCTAGGTATCTTATGGTTTGGGATGCAATTGTAAATGGGATCGACTCCTTAATTTCTCTTTCTTCTGTCTTGTTGTTGGTGTATAGGAATGCCACTGATTTCTGGGCATTAATTTTATATCCTGCCACTTTACTGAATTCCTGTATGAGTTCTAGCAGTTTTGGGGTGGAGTCTTTTGGGTTTTCCACATAAAGTATCATATCATCTGCAAAGAGTGAGAGTTTGACTTCTTCTTTACCGATTCGGATGCCTTTTATTTCATTTTGTTGTCTGATTGCTGTGGCTAGGACGTCTAATACTATGTTGAATAGCAGTGGTGATAGTGGACATCCCTGCCGCGTTCCTGACCTTAGGGGGGGAAGCTCTCAGTTTTTCCCCATTGAGAATGATATTTGCTGTGGGCTTTTCATAGATGGCTTTTATAATATTGAGGTATATACCTTTATCCCTATACTCTGAAGAGTTTTGATCAAGAAAGGATGCTGTACTTTGTCAAATGCTTTTTCTGCATTTATTGAGAGGATCATATGATTCTTGTTCTTTCTTTTGTTAATGTATTGTATCACATTGATTGATTTGCAGATGTTGAACCAACCTTGCAGCCCTGGGATAAATCCCACTTGGTCGTGGTGAATAATCCCTTTAATGTACTGTTGGATCCTATTGGCTAGTATTTTGGTGAGAATTTTTGCATCCATGTTCATCAAGGATATTGGTCTGTAATTCTCCTTTTTGATGGGGTCTTTGTCTGGTTTTGGGATCAAGGTAATGCTGGCCTCATAAAACGAGTTTGGAAGTTTTCCTTCCATTTCTATTTTTTTGGAACAGTTTCAGAAGAATAGGTATTAATTCTTCTTTAAATGTTTGGTAGAATTCCCCCGGGAAGCCATCTGGCCCTGGGCTTTTGTTTGTTGGGAGATTTTTGATTACTGCTTCAATTTCCTTAGTGGTTATAGGTCTGTTCAGGTTTTCTCTTTCTTCCTGGTTCAGTTTTGGTAGTTTATACATCTCTGGGAATGCATCCATTTCTTCCAGATTATCTGATTTGCTGGCATATAGTTGCTCATAATATGTTCTTATAATTGTTTGTATTTCTTTGGTGTTGGTTGTGATCTCTCCTCTTTCATGATTTTATTTATTTGGGTCATTTCTCTTTTCTTTTTGATAAGTCTGGCCAGGGGTTTATCAATCTTGTTAATTCTTTCAAAGAACCAGCTCCTAATGTCGTTGATCTGTTCTACTGTTCTTTTGGTTTCTATTTCATTGATTTATGCTCTGATCTTTATTATTTCTCTTCTCCTGCTGGGTTTAGGCTTTATTTGCTATTCTTTCTCCAGCTCCTTTAGGTGTAGGGTTAGGTTGTGTATTTGAGACCTTTTTTGTTTCTTGCAAAAGGCTTGTATTGCTATATACTTTACTCCTAGGACTACCTTTGCTGCATCCCAAAGATTTTTATTGTTTCCATGAATTTTTTTAATTCTTCTTTAATTTCCTGGTTGACCCATTCATTCTTTAGTAGGATGTTTTTTAGCCTCCATGTATTTGAGTTCTTTCCGACTTTCTTCTTGTGATTGAGTTCTAGTTTCAAAGCATTGTGGTCTGAAAATATGCAGGGAATGATCCCAGTCTTTTGGTACTGGTTGAGACCTGATTTGTGACCTAGGATGTGATCTACTCTGGAGAATGTTCCATGGGCACTAAAGAACATGTGTATTCTGTTGCTTTGGGATGGAATGTTCTGAATATATCTGTGAAGTCCATTTGGTCCAGTGTGTTATTTAAAGTCTTTATTTCCTTGTTGATCTTTTGCTTAGATGATCTGTCCATTTCAATGAGGGGTGGGTGTTAAAGTCCCCAACTATTATTGTATTGTTGTTGATGTGTTTCTTTGCTTTTGTTATTAATTGGCTTATATAATTGGCTGCTCCCATGTTAGGGGCATAAATATTTACAATTGTTAGATCTTCTTGTTGGATAGACCCTTTAAGTAGGATATAGTGTCCTTCCTCATCTCTTATTATAGTCTTTGGTTTAAAATCTAATTTGTCTGATATAAGGATTGCCACCCCAGCTGTCTTTTGGTGTCCATTAGCATGTAAATGATTTTCACCCCCTCACTTTCAATCTGGGGGTGTCTTTGGGTCTAAAGTGAGTCTCTTGCAGACAGCATTTGGTGGGTCTTATTTTTTTATCCAATCTGATAGCCTGTGTCTTTTGATTGGGGCATTTAGCCCATTTACATTCAAGGTAACTATTGAAAGATATGAATTTAGTGCCATTGTATTGCCTGTAAAGTCACTGTTACTGTAAATTGTCTCTGTTCCTTTCTGGTCTTTGTTACTTTTAGGCTCTCTCTTTGCTTAGAGGACACCTTTCAATATTTCTTGTAGGGCTGGTTTCGTGTTTGCAAATTCCTTTATTTTTTGTTTGTCCTGGAAGCTTTTTGTCTCTCCTTCTATTTTCAATGACAGCCTAGCTGGATATAGTATTCTTGGCTGCATATGTTTCTCATTTAGTGTTCTGAATATATCATGCCAGTCCTTTCTGGCTGCCAGGTCTCTGTGGATAGGTCTGTTGTCAATCTAATGTTTCTACCATTGTAGGTTACATATCTCTTCTCCCGAGCTGCTTTCAGGATTTTCTCTTTGTCTTTGGGACTCGTAAGTTTTACTATTAGATGTCGAGGTGTTGACCTATTTTTATTGATTTTGAGGGGGGTTCTCTGTGCCTCCTGGATTTTGATGCCTGTTTCCTTCCCCAAATTAGGGAAGTTCTCTGCTATAATTTGCTCCAGTATACCTTCTGCCCCTCTCTCTCTTCTTCTTCTGGGATCCCAATTATTCTAATATTGTTTCGTCTTATGGTATCGCTTATCTCTCGAATTCTGCCCTCGTGATCCAGTAGTTGTTTATCTCTCTTTTTCTCAGCTTCTTTATTTTCCATGATTTAGTCTTCTATATCACTAATTCTCTCTTCTGCCTCATTTATCCTAGCAGTTAGAGCCTCCATTTTTGATTGCCCCTCATTAATAGCCTTTATGATTTCGACTTGGTTCGATTTTAGTTCTTTTATGTCTCCAGAAAGGGTTTCTCTGATATCTTCCATGCTTTTTTCAAGCCCAGCTAGTATCTTTAAAATCATCGTTCTGAACTCTAGTTCCGACATCTTACTAATGTCCGTATTGATTAGGTCCCTGGCAGTCAGTACTGCCTCTTGTTCTTTTTTTTGAGGTGATTTTTTCCGTCTTGTCATTTTGTCCAGAGGAGAATAGATGAATGAGAGAACAGAATGCTAACAGGGTAACAATGACCCCAGAAAAATATACACTTAACAAATCAGAAGAGACCTGAAACCGGGGAAAAGAAAGGGAAAGAAAGAAAAAGAAAAAAAAAAAAAGAAAAAGGTATAAACAAGAAACAAACAACAACAACAAAAAAACAGAATATGATCAAATATGATCAGACAGGTGAATAGAACAGAGCCACACACTAGATTTTGGATGTATTTTGGTCTGTTAGAAGAAAGTACCTCCCAAAATTTTAAAGAAAGAAAAACTTACATATGTACAAAAATAAGGGTAAATATGAAGGGATGGAATATGACTGTAAAGATGAAAATTATAAAAGATTTTATAAAAGGAATTGATGAGGTAAGAAGTTGGTTGAAAAAAGAAAGAAGAGGATTTTAAAAAAAAGGGGGGGGAGAGAATGTGATAAGGCAGGAGACTAGAACAAAGCCATACACTAGAGATTTAGGGTATATTTTGGTCTGTTAGAAGAAACTGTATCCCAAAATTTTAAAAAGAGAACAACTTACATATATATATATACCAAAAATAAGGTTAACTACTATGAAGGGATAGACTATGACTCTAAAAGTGAAAAATAGAAAAGATTTTTTTTTAAAAGGGATTGATAATGGGGCGCCTGGGTGGCCCAGTCGTTGAGTGTCTGCTTTCGGCTTGGGTCGTGGTCCCAGGGTCCTGGAATCGAGCCCTGCATCGGGCTCCCTGCTCCACGGGGGGCCTGCTTCTCCCTCTCCCACTCCCCCTGCTTGTGTTCCCTCTCTCACTGTGTCTCTCTCTGTCAAATAAATAAAATCTTTAAAAAATAAATAAATAAAAAATAAATCTAGCTGAAAAAAAAAAGGGATTGATAAGATGTTGGTTGAAAAAGGGAAAAAGAAAAATTCAAAAAAAAAATTAACTTTGAAAGACTAAAGAATCATGGGGAAAAAGCCACGGATTCTATGTGCATTATTCCCCTAGCGCTGGAGTTCTGCCGTTCTCATTGATCGGTAAACTTGGTCTTGGCTGGCTGTTCTTGCTGATCTTCTGGGGGAGGAGCCTGTTGCCGTGGTTTCCAAAAGTCTTTGCCGGAGGTGGAATTGCCCCACCCTTGCCCGGTCCAGGCTAAGTAATCTGCTCGGGTTTGCTCTCAGGAGCTTTTGTTCCCTGCAGGCTTTCCGTACAGCTTTGGAGGCAGAGAGTGAAAATGGCGGCCTCCCAGTCTCCGCCCCGGAGGAGCCGAGAACTCGGGGTCCCGCTCCTCAGTGTGCCCCCAGAGAAAAGCAGTCAGTCACTCCCGTCTCCCCGGTCTCCAGCCGCACTCCATGCTCACCCGGCCTGTGACCGCGCGTTTTTATCTCTGGCACCCGACCCCGTGTGGAGTCTCCAAACCTAGCAGATCCCTGCGGTGCTCTCCCGCGCCGCTCCTCCCGGGGGAAGAAGGTGAGTCTCCCCGGATCTGCCGCTTGTTGGGTCCCTGCTGGAGGAGCAGGGGCCTGACTGTGCCCCGGATCACGGTTTATGGCAACCCCAAGCTGAGAGCCCGCGCCTCGGCTCTGTCTCTGCAGCCGGCTTCCCCGCTCCGATACCTGGGAGCTCTGCCGCACTCAGGCACCCCGGTCTTTCTGTGACCCCGAGGGTCCTGAGACCACACTGTCCCACGAGGGTTCCACCCCCCGCTTAGCCACCGGAGCGATGTCCCTCAGCGGAGCTGACTTCTAAAAGTTCCGATTTTGTGCCCCGCGGCTCTATCACTTGCCAGAAGCGGCGGATGGAGGCCCCTCCCCTGCCGTGTATCCTCCGGAATATCGCCTCGGATTCACTTCTCCGCACGTCCTACCTTCCAGAAAGTGGTCGCTTTTCTGCTCAGAGAGTTGCTGCTATTCTTTTCTTCGATCTCCTGTTGAGTTTGTAGGTGTTCAGAATGGTTTGATCCCTATCCAGCTGAATTCCTGGGACCAGATGAAATTTAGGTCTCCTACTCCTCCGCCATCTTGCCGATATTTCCTCTTTTTTGTTTGTTTACAGCTACATAGTACTCCATCATATGGATATGTCATAGTTTATTTAGCCAATATCCTTCATTTAGACATTTAGGTAGTTTCTACTATTTTGCAATTATAAATAATAGTGAATATCCTTGCACATGTATGTTTTCTTGTTATAGGTGTATTTTAAGAGTAAGGCCCTAGAGGGGTGCCTGGCTGGCTCAGAAGAGTGTGGGACTCTTGATCTCAGGGTTGTGAGTTCAAGCCCCATGTTGGGTATAGAGATTACATACATACCTATATACATAAACTTAAAAAAAATTTTAAAGATTTTATTTATTTCTTTGACAGAGCACAAGCAGGGGGAGCGGCAGGGAGAGGGAGAAGGAGGCTCCCCGCTGAGCAGAGAGCCCAATGCGTGGCTTGATCCCAGGGCCCTGGGATCATGACCTGAGCTGAAGGCAGACACTTAACCAACTGAGCCACTCAGGTGTCCCACTAAAAAAATTATTTATTTATTTATTTTTTAAAAAGATTTTATTTATTTATTTGAGAGAGAGAATGAGATAGAGCATGAGAGGGGGGAGGGTCAGAGGGAGAAGCAGGCTCCTTGCTGAGCAGGGAACCCGATGCGGGACTCGATCCCGGGACTCCAGGATCATGACCTGAGCCGAAGGCAGTCGCCTAACCAACTGAGCCACCCAGGCCCCCTAAAAAATTTTTTTAAAAAAAGAGTAAGGCCCTAGAAATGTTACTGCTAGGTCAGAGAGTAAATACAAATTTAATTTTGTTAGATATTGCCAAATTTGCCTTCCATTTTGAATTCGCACAATGTACAGGAGTGTCCCTTACTCCACAGCCTTGTCAACAGAGTATATTGTAAAGCTTTAGAATGTTTGCTGATGTGACAGTTGAGAAATGGTATCTCATCGTAGGTTTTTTTAAATATATATAACAGCTATATTGAGGTGTAGTCCACATGCTGTATAATGCACCCATTTAGGGTGCACAATTCAGTGGTTCTTAGTATATTCACAGAGCTGTGCCTCTATCAGCACAACCGATTCTAGAACACTTTCATCACCCCAGAAAGAAATCCTATACCCAATAGTAGTCTCCCCTTACTCTTCATTCCATAAAGCCCCCGGCAACCTCTAAACTACTTTCTGATGCTAAGGAGTTGCCTGTTGTGGACATTTTGTATAAATGGAAGCAATGATGTGACTTTTATGTCTGGCTTCCTTCACTTAGCATACTGTTTTCAAGGTTCATCCTGCTGCGGCATGTAGTAGTACTCATTCCTTTTTCTGGCAGAATACTGTTCTAGTGGTTGCATAGACTACATTTCACTTGTCCATTCATCCATGGATGGGCATTTGGGTTGTTTCCACTTTGGGCCATAGTGAATAATGCCACTGTGAACATTTGTGTACAAGTTTTTGTGTGTACATATGTTTTCATATCTCTTGGTTGGATACCTAGGAGTGTAATTGCTGGGTCATATGGTAACTCTGTTTAATCTTTTGAAGAATTGCTAGACTGTCTTCCAAAAAGGCTGCAGTATTTTACACTCCCGCCAGCAGTGCACAAAGGTTCGTTTCTCCACATCCTTGCCAACACTTGTTATTACCTATCTTTTTTTTATAGCCATCCTAGTCGGTGTTCTCAATACAGTTTTTTTTTTTAAGATTTTTATTTATTTATTTGACACAGAAAGAGCGAGAGAGAGGGAGAGACAGAGCGTGAGCACAAGCAGGGGAAATGGCAGGCAGGGGAGAAGCAGGCTCCCTGCTGAGCAAGGAGCCCGACACGGGGCTCGATCCCAGGACTTGGGGATTATGACCTGAGCTGAAGGCAGCCACTTAACTGACTGAGCCACCCAGGAGCCCCCTCAATACAGTTTTAATTTGCACTCTTTATTATGAGTGAATTTCTTTTCATATGTTTAAGGGACATTTTAATATCTTTTTTTAAAAAAGATTTTATTTGAGAGACAGAACACGAGCAGGGGGAGGGGCAGAGGGAGAAGGAAAAACAAACTCCCTGCTGTGTGGGGAGGCTGGCGTGGGGCTCGATCCCAGGATCCTGTGATTGTGACCTGAGCTGAAGGCAGGTGCTTCACTGAGCCACTCAGGTGCCCCCATTTTAATATCTTTTTAGGGGAATTGTCTATTCATGTCTTTGGCTCATTTCTAAATAGGAATTTGGGGCTTTCCCCCTCAAATTTCGAAAGCTCTTTATTAGAGATATTAGTACTTTATCTGTGATGTATGTTGCAAATATTTTCTCCTTATCATTTGTCTTTTGACTTTTTTATGGTGTTTTTGGCAGCATTATTCATTTTGTTTTAAAGATTTTATTTATTTGAGAGAGTGAGTGTGTGGGGGGAGGGGCAGAGGAGGAGGAGGGAGAAAGAATCTGAAGCAGACTACGTACTGAGCACAGAGGCTGACTTGGGGCTCGATCCCACCACCACAAGATCATGACCTGAGCTGAAACCAAGAGTCAGATGTTTAACTGACTGAGCCACCCAGGCGCCCCAGCAGCATTATTCATAATAGCCCCAAATTGTGAATAGACAAAATGTATATCCGCATAAGGAATATTATTCAACAATAAAAAAGAACAAACTATGGACACATGCTATGACATAAACAACCTCAAAAACATATGCCCAGTGAAAGAAGCCAGACACAAGAGACTCCATGCCACATGATGTCATTTATATAAAATGTCCAGAAAAGGCAAATCTGTTGAGACAGAAAGATTAGTGGTTGTAGGGTTGCGGGAGGATAGAATTAACAGTAAATGTACATAAGGGATCTTATTGGGCTAATGAGAATGCTCTAAATTGATTTATGGTGATGTTGTACAACTTGGTAAATTTACAAAAACATCATTAAATTATACACTTGAAATAGATATGTGATATTTAAAATATGCATCAATAAAATTTTTTTGAAGATTTTATTTATTTATTTGACAGAGACACAGCGAGAGAGGGAACACAAGCAGAGGGAGTGGGAGAGAGAGAAGCAGGCTCCCCGCTGAGCAGGGAGCCCGATGCATGGCTCGATCCCAGGGCCCCGGCATCATGACCCGAGCCGAAGGCAGATGCTTAACTGACTAAGCCACCCAGACACCCCTCAATAAAAATTTTAAAATTCACATTTTTAGATAGCCAAATTTGTCAACATTTTTCTTTATTGCATCTGGATTTTGATGCAATAGAAACAGAAAAGCTGTTTCCTGCACTTGGGCTATGAAATAACCCTGTTTTCTTCTAGTACTTGTGTGGTCTCTCTCTTTAAAATTTAGATCTTTAATCCATTTGGAGTTTATTCTTGTTTATGCTGGGAGATCTGGATGTAGTTTTATCTTTTCTCAAATGGGTATCCTGTTGTACCAACCTCATTTATTAAAAAGTCTACCTTTGCCCACTGATTTGAGATACTACCTTTATCATCTACTAAATGTCTCTATTTCTAGATCTTCTGTTCTGTTCCATTGGTTTGTCTGTTAATGGACCAGTACCGTACTGTTTTAATCATAGAGGCTTTAGGTTTCCATATCTGGTAATGCTAGTTCAGCCTTGTAACTCTTGCTTTTCAGCCTTTTCTTAGTTTTCCATACATAAACTTTAGGATCTCCTTGTCCAGCTCCATAAAAACATTTTGATTTTCGTTGGGATAGCATTAAATTAACTTAGGGAGAACAGACTTTTTTAGGATGTTGTCCTGGGTTGAATTTTGTCCACCAAAAAGACATGTTGAAGTCCTAACCCCTTGTACCACAGAAATGACCTCATTTGGGAATAGGTTCGCTGCAGATGTAGTGAGTTAAGAGGAGATCATACTGGAGTAGGGTGGGCCCTTCATCCAATATAACCGTTCTTCTGAGAAGGAATTCTGCCTCAAGACTGCAACAGAAATACGACGTGAGTTTCCAGCCTGCTGGCCCTACCCCCCCACAATCACATGACTGGATTTCTTAAAATACATCTGTGCGCGTGTAGAAACATATTTTTTTCATTTATTCTCTGAAGCACATGGACTGGCATACATGTTTTCCTATTCAAAAAGATGTCTTTTCACTTGTCAAGTCTATTTTTGTGTCTTTTTAGGAGTGTTTCAAAGTTGAAACTTGTTTCCTATATACATGATTCTTCAAGGGCAGCCAGAGTAGATAAACTATTCTTGGCTTGCATTTTCTTTCCTTGGCTTTCTTGAAAATGCTGTTCCATTCTTGCAATACTCTGTGTATTATGTTTGAGAATTCTGACGCCAGGCAAATTTTCTTATTCATATAAGTAATTTAATCTTTTGCCTGGAAGCCCTGAAGATCTTTTGTCCTAAAAGTCTAAAATTGTATTAAGGTATGTCTCAGAGTTGATAGATTCAGGTCAGTTTTCCCCAAGTACATGGTGGGCCCTTTCAATATGCAGATTTGTTTTCTCTTATTTCTGGAAAGTTTTCTTGAATTAGAGTTTTAAAAAATTCTCTTCCATTGTTGTTTTCCTTCAGGGACTTGAATTAAGTGTGTGTATGTTGGAGTTTTCTTGCATATTTTCTATTTCATAACCACTTTTTTTTCTGACCCTTTTTACTTCTTTATCTGCTTTTCATTTTCTTTTGTTTTTTTTTTCTCCCCATCTTTATTCAGTATTCTTTATTTTCATTTGACTCTGTTCTCCCTTGGGTGCCTTGTAATTTTATTCATTTATGAGATGGTTGTCTTTTACTTTGACTCAATTTCTTTCCTGAGTTCAGTCAGCTCTCTTGCATTTCTACCTGTTTTTTTTTGTTCATTTTTATTCTTAGTTTTTACATTTCTGATTCTAGGGTTTTTTTTTTTTATATTGAAAAACATGTTTGAAAGCATTTAATTCAGTTTGGATTTTTGTGTTGCAGTTTTCTTCTGCTTCATGGTTGGCTTTTATGGGGAGAATTTTCATCAGCTGATTTTTGTTTTGTTCTTAAAGTATTTTGCATTGAGTTAGTTTAATTCTTTTTCTACTCCCAGGCATTTTGTGGACGGAGTTCCTAGTTCAGGAGCACCTTCATCTTCCTCTCAAAGAGCAAAGAGGGTTGAGGCCACACCAGGCAGGAGTGGGGTGGAGGGACAGACAGGGGTTCTCTTGGGGCAGTGGTTCTGTGCTACCTGTGGGAAAGGACCCGTTCTTAATTTTTTTTTTTTAGTATACGTGCTGCTGAAGTGAGCACCCAGTTTTTAATTCCAAATCCATTGTGGGCCAGTATTTTTGTAAAATACAGTGAAAGTGAATTACTCTGAAAATGATTATTTTTAAATGACCCCAAAAATACAAGCCCAATTGTTTAACAGATAAAATTGCATTTTAATCAGTATAATCAGAAGAAACACAAGGAAAAAATTGTAAAAACTGTATCCATTAATTGAAAGTGAATATATAGGCAGTTAGTAATCACTGTTATATTCATAACTTTACCATTACACAATTATAACTAAATAATAGTTAACAGTTATGAGACAAAGCAATTCCCCCATATCCAATACCTATATGTACTTTGAGCAAAAAACATGTATATTATTATTTAAAGTTTTAAATGTGACCAGTAAGTTTGGTTGCTTGTTAACTTATCTAATTCAGGTTGGACGGAGGACAGTGCTATATGTAGGATGATACAGAGCTGAATGACTTCTCTGTTTTTATATATATTTATAGTAGAGAAACTAGAGTCTCGCAGGGCTATGTTGACAGAAACGAAAGAAGATATTTTAAAGTAATTCAGCAAGCTCAGGATATTTATTTTTAATTTTCATCCAAACTAAAAGGAAGTGATGACTTACTCCCCAAAATAGGTCTTCAGATCTTCAGTACTAACAATTTATGATGTCAGAGTTAAATTTTTATACTTTGGGGTAACAGTGGGCAAACTGACCTTCAAATATCCTCCACGAGGACATGGTTTTGTTGTGCGTGACTGGGACGCGGCTTGTTCTGTATGTGGCTCACCGTGCGGGCTTTACACCCAAACTGCTCTGTGGTCTGTACCATGTTCATTTGAGAGGAGTCTGTTGATCATGTGTTTGGATATCATGTAATGTCAAATTGCTATAAAAACTTCCTAGCACAGATCTCCATTTTTGTACTTATCACATCACAGACTGGTAACAGCCCACAGATTGGCACCAGTCTGTGGGCCACTTTGAGCAGCCCATTTAGTCCACTAGCAATTTACTGGACGATTCCTTCAACCTTCAGGGACAACGGGTTTCTGCAATGAGTGAAGAACTAGCTGAGATGTTAGCTGAAGGTAAAGGGAACATGAAAGGAGTAGTAGACCACCAAAAGTCCTCCCAAATCCAACTCTGACCTTGTTATCTTTTGAAGCAACAAGAACAGCTACCCCTGATCCCTCATTTTGTTGTGTATATGTTTACATATTCCAACCGATACCACTGTTTCCTTACTTGCCCGGTTCCCCACCCATCTTTCTCTCCATCATGTAAAGGTATGGTGGTGGTGAACTTGAAAATTCAGTCCATAAATATGTGGTGCCAGAAAGTAAAGAAGTGCTCAAAAAATGATGGGGATCTGTCAAGAGGACATAGGAACCAACCAAAGGGTCTCCCAGTAACCAAATCTGGGACAACTGAGCAACAAAAAGGACAGTGTTGGATGGTAACACAGAGCCTCAAATATCCGTCAGTTGGTGCTGGTATAAATAATGGGGAGAAGGGAAAGCTCTTCTTTACAGAATTCCAATTAATATAGAAGGAATGATAGAAATAAAACATCATTATTTGGCAAAAACCACAGTAATTCTTTCAGGCAAGAATATCAGTAGATGCTAGAACGGGTGAAAGATGAAAAATGAAATGTTAAGTCTTTTAAAAATATTTTATTTATTTTAGAGAGAGAGCATGAGTGGGGAGGGAGGAGACAGAATCCTCAAGCAGACTCCCTGCTGAGTGTGGAGCCCGAAGTGGGGCTTGATCTCACTACCTAGCTGGGATCATGACCTGAACTAAAATCAAGAGTTGGGCACTTAACCAACTGAGCCACCCAGGGGTCCCCTTTGTGTGTGTGTGTGTGTGTGTGTGTGTATTTTTTTTTTTTAGGTAAACTCTATGCCCGATGTGGGGCTTGAACTCACAACCCTGAGATCAAGTGTTGCATCTACCGACGGAGCCAACCAGGTACCCCTGAGTAATAGTTCTAATTATAAAAGAAACATAAGTAACTGTATAGGGGAGAAAACTGGCAGATACCACCTTCACCAGTTAATGTCACCAAAAATGAGACCTTGACAATCCATATGCCTCCTGATTAGAACACAAAGATGGACACACCATTTCTGTGGTATTCATTTTATTTATTTGAGAGCACGCGTGAGCAGGGGATGGGCACACGGAGAGAATCTCAAGCAGACTCTGCGCTGAGTGTGGAGCCCAACGTGGGGCTTGATCTCACGACCGTGAGACCATGAATGACCTGAGCCCAAATCGAGTGGGACGCTTAACCTACTGAGTCATGCAGGCGCCCCACTTCTCTGGTATTCTTTCCAAAAACATATAACCTGAATTTCATCATGAGCAAATATCAAACCCAAACTGAAGGACATTCTGTCCATTACACTTCAAAAATAAACTGTCCCAGATTAAAGAAGCCTAGGGAAACATGAGAACTAAATGCATTGTGTGCTCCCGAAGTGGATTCTGAGCTAATAAAAGGCCTTAGTAAGACAGTTGGTGTAATTTAACCAAACTTACTGTTGTTTGCAACCAAGAAAACTGGCTAGGACACATCCATGGTACAACCATGGGTCCAAGCAGAGCTCCTTGAATTTAGCAGTTGTTATATTAAGCATTCGCAAACCTTAGAACATGCTAGTGCACTGAAGGCTCATTTCCACAAACCGGGAGTATTACCATCCCCATGATGTTGATTTAAAACTCTGATTCGGGGGCGCCTGCGTGGCTGTCGGTTAACGTCTGCCTTCGGCTCGGGTCATGATCTGGGGGTCCTGGGATTGGGCCTGCCTCAGGCTTCCTGCTCAGCGGGGAGTCTGCTTCTCCCTCTCCTTCTGCCCTCACCCCCACCCCCCTGCTCATGCTCTTGCTCTCAAATAAATAAAATCTTTAAAAAAAAAACAACTGATTCAGAGAGAGTGAGGGATTTGCCCAAGACTGTCCAGCTATTAAATGGTGACATGGTGAACTGAATTCATCTGTAGGACTCGAGGCATTTTAATCCTAGTGCGTCTTACTAATGGCCTTCTCCAGCAACTCTGTTGTTCTAAGAAACCATTGCATAGTCATTCTGTCACAAAAAGGCTACAGAGAAACTCTGCCTAAGCCCAAGGTTAGGAGAGGCTTGATGCCACTGCAGGACCCAGTAGGCCTGGTCACTGACCCCAGTTCCTGTGTCCCTTAGAAATTGTTGAACATCCATTAAAGAGTAAGTTCATGGCTTCCACATTATCTGGTACCAATGAGAATGTATTCAGATGACCATTCCTTCAAAACAGGCATAGCCAAAGAGAATAAAAATCAATTCTGTATCATTCCTAATCGAATTAGGCCATAAGCAGTACTTAACACATGTAGAATCTCAGGTATTTTATAAACCAGGAATATTCTACCAATTAGATATAAAGTGATTGGGGTCTTTCAGCTTGTCAGAATAGTCTGTCATGAGTCTAGCTTTCCTGCCTCTCACACAAATCTCGACACTGTGATTTATGTTCCTGAACAAATTAGACTTAAGAGCAAATCATCAGCAACAGGTATAATAATCTTGGCAGAACATTTATTTTAATTAATTGCTTTCTGCCTAACACAAGGGTGCTGGTGCCATTTACCCTACAAGGACTAGTGCTGTCATGTAATTCTTTTCTCCCCTAGAACATGGTCTCATCAGTTTTAAATTACAGACATTAGTTTACTTCATATGTAATCACAGTCTTCTGTGGCAATGTTTATATAAGAAACTTGTGAAAGAAACATGGATTTTTAACTACTCTGCAGCTTTATGGATTCCTGGCTTCCCAAATAGAGGCCCTGTTGAGTTCTGTGAGGGGTTAGTGTTTTGGGGCCAGGCAGCTGAAAACCCCTTGCCCCCCATAAACTTGCCAGGGAGTAGCAGTGGAGAATATCCAAGTGATTTTGGAACAGTGTCTGTGGTCTCTCTTCCCGGTGAAGGTGATGACCAGCTGGAAGGTATCTTGCATTAAGTGGTAGAAGACACAACTAGCTGACTGCATCTTCTCAGACCTGCCAACCTCAGTGTTATTTAGAAAGGATTTGATGATCTTTCTAAAGAAGAGGCACAGAAACGGCTCATACTAAACCCAAGTAGGGTTCCCAGGGGCAGGGCAGCACAACTCTCAGACTGATTTTGCTACATAATCATGAAATTTAAAATTCTAATAAGTCTTTAAAATTATAACCTTTAAGACTTTACCTTAGATAGTCCTTATTTTGACCAATTACTTACTCATCTTTTAAATACTATAGGGAAATTTAAGCTTTTCCTACCTAAAGTCTAGTGTGAATTAACCACATATTCTGTATAAATTCAGTAACAAGAATGGTAATTAAAATGTCTTCCTTGTCTTGATACTGAAGCTCAGGAGGCAGTGAGAATAAACAAATGTAAAAAAAAAAAAAAAAGGCACGAAACCGTTTGTGTAACAGCCAATTCTGATTAAATAAAACCCTGTTTAGTTAGGATTTTACAATACAAAATAGATTTAGTATTGAAATGACACAAATGTGGAATCAGTATTAACTTTTATTTGTCACTTTATAATAAAGACATTGGTCCACTTCCACATGAAAAGTAGGGAGCATCTACTTCCACTTAATATTCTAGAGAATGACGTTGTACCATAAACCATTAATAGTAACTTACACAGGGAGGAAAGTTGACTATAAAATAGTCAAGCCCCAAGATGTCCCCCCCAAAA
Source organism: Phoca vitulina (assembly GCF_004348235.1). Taxonomy (NCBI): domain Eukaryota; kingdom Metazoa; phylum Chordata; class Mammalia; order Carnivora; family Phocidae; genus Phoca; species Phoca vitulina. The sequence continues at coordinate 13,560,892 of NW_022589738.1, read as the reverse complement.
TTGGTTTTTGGGTGTATAATTACAGATATCTATTAACTCCACAAAGCTAGTTTCTTTTTAGATCAATGTAGTATTTTTAATATCCACCTGGTGATCTGGATCACCAAACTTTCAGAAGAGGTTAAAAACCAGCCACCCTCTGTCAGTCGGATGCAGTTCTCAATCTCAGTCACTGTGTAAGTACTCCCAAATAGCCCACTTTGGGCTATGTGAAGTTAAATACCTTCTGTTTCAGAGAGATTTACATCAAATTAAGACATTTACAAACGGTTCCTGGTATAGAACAGCCCAAATGTCATTTTCACCTGTCCTGTGTAAGGAAGTTAAGCACTCCTCTAAGTTTGTCTAATAAATTCAATGCATTTTCCCCAACATAAATAACACAAGTTATTCTAAATGTTTTACATTTATTTCAGTGCACATTTCCAAATGTTAAATGGAATGAAATTATATTAAATGGTTATATCGTATTTGAGCATATTATGGAATCTATAGCACACAAATCAATTCACATCAATACTATAATTCACTCTAAAAGAACATCACAGGCACACGGAGAACAAAATTTGTTTTTTTCTTTTTTATAAATTTAAAGTATACCATCTACTTTTAAACTACCACTAAAAGATTTAACAAAACAGCCAATTTCCAAACCCCTTTTCTAAGTTTGGCATGAGGAGACTTCAATCCATTCGAATCTTCTGGTTTGTCATCCTATAAATAATGCTGTCATATCCAGGATCCATGTTCCAGATATTGTAAGAGGTGATAATCACGGCCAAGGCCAAGGCGATCATTATCCAAAGTACCATGTTGAAAACCACTGGATACTCAAGGTTATACTTATATGCGAGGTTATAGGGGCTTGATGGATTCTTCTACAACGAAGAAAAGAGGGAAGAATTTTAAGATCAGAAATTATCCCCATTTGGTAGCTCTAATTCGTTTATCAAACATTTATTCCTAGGTGGCATTAAGACATGCTTCTACTAGGAGGAGCCAAGAAGGGGAGCCTTCCAGGAAAAGGGGAAGCGCACGGTCATTGGAAGTATAAACCAGTCCAACTGCTTGAGAAAATGTGGCGACACCAGTATGGTCAAAGATCCAGCGAGTCCACGCCCTAGGGAAACCTTGTGTGTGTGTGTGTGTGTGTGTGTGTGTACCCAGAGCCACGCACAGCGACCTGCGTTAACAGCACGGACAATGTGGCACGTCCACACAACGGGAGCCATGGCAGTGAGGATGGACCTACGGCCCGTGTGCCTCTGAAACAAGACTGGGCAGCAAACAACACGGAAAAGTAGGATTCCATTCACATACAATTCCAGTGCAGGCAAAACCAAACACCAGTGTTTAAGGATGAATCCATTCTGTGGTCAAGCTGTAAAGAAATCAAGGGCATGACTAACGAATCGGGACAGCAGTTCCCTGCGGATGGGGAGGGCACAGGGATAAGACCGGGGGCTCAGAGGAACAAGGACTGTGCTCCCTTCCCCACGTTACTCCCTTCCCCACGTTATACACTTAAGTGTGCTCTACTTAGGAAAACAGTTCATCCGACCCCAGCTTCATCCTGCCGGGCCTTGGTGCAGGTGCAGTCTATTCCAGGCCCAGGCAAAGGCGCTGTCTGGGCAACTTCATTCCGGCTGGCGAACAAAGCGAGGAGGAAAGGAAGCTACGGGCAACCTGGCCTTGAGCCTACGGGCAAGGAGAAGCCGTGGACAGGTTTCAAGCAGGAAGTGAGTGACAGGATCAGGTTTGTCCTAAAAGGACACAGAAGACGATGTAGCCCCAGCACCTGGCATGTTGTAGGCACTCGGATGTTTCCTTCAACTCTGACTCTCTCCCTCAGACTGAAGAAAGAGGGATTTCAGTGGGGGAGAGGGTGGGCATTCCCACGTGCAGGGAGCTTAGGATGCAAACGCGAAAGGACTTCCCCCTTGAAGACCTCTTTCTTTTGGGGGGGGTAAGTGGGTTCTTTCTCCCTGCGCACCACTCCCCGCACCTTAGTATATTCCCAGAGCTGCACAGTCTAGCTGTAGAACATTCCCATCCCCCTACTAAGACCCTCAAGCTGAACGCCTCGTTGCCCCGGGGGGCTGGGGAGCCCGTCCAGAGCTGAGAGGCAGGACGGTATTCCCAAGGATGCGGGGCACCAGCCTCCCGTCTCCCAGTGCTTTAGTCTATTAGAATGAACCAATACAACACTGTAATTTTCAGATTACATATGTAAAATGTTAATTCAGTTCAAGTTCCTCTTTACTTGCTCCTTAGGAATGTCTGTCTTGAAAGCTAAACTATGCACTCAAAAGCTGTTTATATTTTATCAGTATTTCTAGACGCTCTGTAGTGGGAAAATTTTTGGGATTGTCTAGCCTGCCATGTGGTCTTAAATACAGGTCCTCCCACTCCCATTAGAATGAAACCATCTCAAACCAGCCACATCTAGATTATCTCGGGCAGGCCTTCCACCTCCGTCCCACACTGAGATCAATAAATGGGTCCAAAGGGCAGTGTCTATAAATGACTGCGTAGCAACTATAACTAAGGTTCTTGGCCACAGGGTGTCCAGTGCTGCTCTCGTACCCGTGCAGGCGCACGCACGCTTCGCTGCGGCGGGGACCTGCGCCTAGGACCCTCTAAATGCTTAAAATCAAAGCAAGATCCAGGCCAAAAACTTGTAAATCAAATTCTCAGGAGTATAAACAGCAGATCCTGGAAAATGAGGGACTGGGCCACACAGACAACGTACCTCCAGGAAAAGCAGACTCCAGGTGCTGAATCCTACATCCTACTCCCTCACATTAACTTCTGAGGTCTGCTTGTAAGAGCAGTATTTGAATGATATGACTCAAATTCTTGTATCATCTGATCACAAGCAGACAGCATCACTGGCAAAACACACATGCCTACATGGGTAAGCAATCTCGGTTTTCACTGAAATTGTTTCCCAGATTGACCGACCGCTCGTCCATGTCGCCCACAGGTGATCGAGGATTTAGTGGGTTTTTTTAATTTTACAGTTTTAAAGCAGGGTCTAAAACCATACTCACCGCTTGTTTTGCCTCAAGAATAGTCCTTGTCTTCCTGATGAGAGATGTGTCAAATGACCGCACGGTCACTAACTCCACCACTGCATTCCCGCCATAAAGGTTGTACATGTCATCTGCGAACTGAAGACTTACTGGTATTACTATGAATTGTGGACACGCACTTACTCAAATAATGTTAAAGCTGTGCACCTAGGAGAACATACACTCGCCTACTGGCTAACAAAATACGCTGTCTTAAAGGTTTGATTATGTCAAAATATTCAGAAAAATGTTCATCTTCAACATATATTCAAATGTTCAAAATAGAATTAAGAGATAAGCTGTTGGCATGTAAACTGGGGGAAGGGAAGTAGAAGAGGGAAATGAAAATTTTCCTAAGTGGTCTCTGATTAATCACGAACACCTGTAAAGTTTAACTCACTGAAGAGCTGCAGGTGAGCAACTCCAAGGGCAGAGAGAAACACGCACTTATTACATGTCTATTCAATGTCTGGTACTGTGCTTAGTGTTTTCCTCCCATGATTTCATAGGGTTAATGGGGACAGTTTCGGGTAGGAAAGAAGAAAGTTCTGGCAATGGATGGTGGTGACAGTTGCACAACAATGTAAATGTACCTAATGCTACAGAACTGTACACTTAAAAATGGTTAAAATTTTACGTATATTTCACCACAATTAAAAGAAAAAAGTATAGTGCTGGAGTTACTAATCATTTCCCCTGCCGTCTGCCAGCATGAGAGACATCCCAACGCACACCTGTGACCCACTCCACCCTTTGTCACTAAAATTAGAGGTCCTCCAAAGAAGGGGAGACTTCAATCAACAGTATTTCACTAAATAGATTTTTCCATTAAGAAGCTAAAAGTGAAATCGTCATACTCTAACCTCTCATACCCCATTGACAATTTACCTTTTGCAGAGCATCAACAAGGATCTTGGAAGCATCTCTGAATTGTTCAGAATCTTCCCCATAATGTTTCCCAATTTCATCTAAACCTGCCAGCTCCAGCGAATATAAATCAGGAGAATGATCCTTGGCTAGATGCTTATGTCGAGACAACTGAGAAGAACGAACAAAAGGAAGTGGGTAATGTCAGACGCAGCCGCTTCAAGTTTTATACGTAACTAGGCTGAAAGGGCCATACCAGTGTGCCACGAGATACAAATAGTTTAAAACGGTGGCAAACAGAACTAGTTGAAATGGGAGTTTCTGATAAGCCCAGCACAAATCTCATTTTTAAGAGCAATTATAAGACTCCTTGAATATTTAATAAAAGCTCCTAAAAAACAACAAACTCCTTAGTTAAAAAACCTCAGATATAAGGGGCGCCTGGCTGGCTCAGTCGGTAGAGCATGTGACCCTTAATCTCAGGGTCAGGAGTTCGAGCCCCACACTGGGCCTACATATAGCTTAAAGAAACAAACCAACAGAACACCCTCAGATATGGGCCAGGGTATGAAAGAACAGATAGTTGGACCAGTTCGATCCCAGGAGAGCATGAGCCATCAGTGCTCAGAGAGCAGCTAGCTCCCCACGGGCCCTCCTAGAGCACCTGGCTGGCCCCCAGCAATACACCTCTAGACTCCCCCAAACCAACCTGCTGAAAGCTTCGGGCAACAACTTCAGAAGACAGCATACAGGTAAGCTTTCTTATTTTAGTCAAAGGAGGATTGTTTTTTTTTTTTTTTTTTTAAATCACTCACTCACACAAAATACACTGCAGGTATATTTATTTCCTTCCTGACCTGATTGACAGCATTATTAGTCCAAACTGTTATTTCTATTTTATTTTTAAACTTTTTTTTTCATTTGTTGGTTTTTTTTTTTTTTTAAAGATTTTATTTATCTGACAGCAAAAGACGGAACACAAGCAGGGGGAGCGGAAGAGGGAGAAGCAGGCTCCCCGTGGAGCAGGGAGCCCGACGTGGGGCTTGATCCCAGGACCCTGGGATCATGACCCGAGCCAAAGGCAGTCGCTTAACCAACTGAGCCACCCAGTCGCCCTGTTATTTCTATTTTAGACCCAAAGATAAGATCTAGGAATTAGGTCTTAATGTCTTTCAAGAAATCAACAGCCAAGTCAGGACTCCGGCGAGGGCGGCCTTACTCCCAGACCTGTGCCCTTGAGGACATACATACGCTTACTGTCTCTCCTAGAAGCAGAAATGCAAAATAATTTCACTGTAACAAGAGAGGAGTTCACAATTCCCATCACCACCACTAATTTCTCAGCTTTCGTGGTACGTAAATCTAGGGCATAATCAAACTTTAATTGGTCTCCCTATCATTTCAGGATTCTCGGGAAATGTCTTTTGGAACCAAAATAAATGAAACAAATACCAGAGTAGCCGACTTACCAAACTTGAAATATCACGTAGCACTTGCAATTCAGAAAGAAAGAGCAGATCAACCTGCAAAGGGCCAAAAGAAGTATTATTTTAAATATGCATCAAAGATCTGTATTTGCCATTTATCAAGCAAGGCACAGGACAGGATATTACAAATGTTAAGCCCAGTAAGTGATTTTATGCAACAGCTGTCCTCTATTTGGCAGGTTCATCTCAATTGAAAATGCACATAAAAACATTTCCTAATAAAAAGGTGATGGTCAGGGCGCCTGGGTGGCTCAGTTGGTTAAGCGACTGCCTTCGGCTCAGGTCATGATCCTGGAGTCCCTGGATCGAGTCCCGCATCGGGCTCCCTGCTCGGCAGGGAGCCTGCTTCTCCCTCTGACCCTCCCCCCTCTCATGTGCTCTCTCTCTCTCTCATTCTCTCTGTCTCAAATAAATAAATAAAATCTTTAAAAAATAAAAAATAAAAAAAAATAAAAATAAAAAGGTGATGGTCATTCCCAGCACAGTGAGGACCACTCAATAGCTAGATCTTTGATAAAGGTATGACAAAGCACCCAAACTCTCAAGTGGTTTTCCCTCAGGGCATCCCAGTCTCTGACACCCTGCAGCGAGGTCCTGCCAGTGGCCCGGCCTGCTCACATTCCTTGAACATGTTCCACATCAGAGAAGAAAAGATGGCGGTTCTAGTCATCCACAGGTCAGGAAGAGAGGCCGCCACAAAGGTGGCATGCCACGTGGGGAAGACAGTGGTGAAGCTGACAGGAGTCAAAAGTAAGAGGGCCTCCCTCCACTATACTGTTGAGAATGAACCAGAAAGAGGCGGCAACGCATCAGAGATGGCAGTGAATAATGGCCTCTACATAACCAGACCAACACAGCTCCGCCAGCCAAGTAGTCTGTGTGACTCCTGGCCTGTCCGCCTTAACTGGTGGCAGCCCCTGCACGAGAATGTAATACTATTTATTCATGTCACACAAAAAAAGTCTATTTGTTCATGAGATTCATTTAAAAATTACACTAAAGAATCTACTCCAGCACAGTAAACCTGTAAAACCTGTCATTTCCTGAAATTCCAAGTCTGCTCTAAAGTCAGGGAGCATAAGACCTGGAAAATTAGTAATGATATTCATGTATTCATTCAATGATGGCACTTCTTACTTCATTGTTCCTACTCAGAGAATTGAGGGGAAGTGAATTGAGAACAGAGTTTTCCTGGAACAGGCGATTGCGGAGCTGTCGTAACGTTACGGAGAGATCTTCAAACACCGAGTTCGCCTTCCCCACCATATACACTCTCTGCAAGAAGATCCGAAATTTTGTTACAGCCTGCAGATTAATTCCAATATACGTAGTACACATGAAATATGCATACGTACTATAATATAGAGAGAGTATATACAATTTTTCATAAAAGTGGTTTTAAATTTTCATTAAGGAAAGCTTATTTTTTAAAGCATTAAGTAAAAACTTATCACTTACCTCCTCACTGGGAGCCAACTGCAAAACTACAGGAGTTTCTTCGGAAAATAAGGAGTGAATGGAATTTGCAACGCTGTCAAGACTAAAAGGAACTGCCTGAAATATAAGAGTAAGACCTCAATTATCGTTGGAACCCAAGGGGTAAGAAAAACCACTCAGCAACAACAAAAGAACCTTAAGAGAAAAAATATCAAAAAACAAAAACCCCCATCATTTATGGATATTCAAAAGACCCAAATCATTTCCAAACACAGCCCTTTGGAGGGTGCGGATGAAACAGCCCCTAAGCGGGCCGCGAGTCTTATCTCCTATATGCCTAGATGGGAAATAACTTGCCAACATGAAGGACACAACACTCTTGCACAAACCATTTTCTGGTGGTAGTTCATATACTTTAAGCAGCAATTCATTTGGTTTTAATATTGTCTCACAATGAATGTATATTCTATAATAAAGTATCAACTTGTAAGAGGAGGTCTGAAGAATTTGAAGAATTAAATTTCATTGAAAGAGAACTAGACCTCATTTTTCATTTCAGAATTTAAAAAATGTTGGATTTAGGGCGCCTGGGTGGCTCAGTTGGTTAAGCGACTGCCTTCGGCTCAGGTCATGATCCTGGAGTCCCGGGATCGAGTCCCGCATCGGGCTCCCTGCTCGGCAGGGAGTCTGCTTCTCCCTCTGACCCTCCCCCTCTCATGCTCTATCTCAAATAAATAAAATCTTTAAAAAAAAAAAAAAAAAATGTTGGATTTAGGGTTTATCTCCAGATAGACTGAAGACTCAGACAAAGCATAAAGTATGTCACAAGAATTTTGAAGCCTCTACCTTGGGACCACATGATGGTATCAATTGAAATAACCAATTGTAGTAAAATCTACTTTTCTCTTGAATTTTTTATTGAAGTGTAACATACCTATGGCAGAGTGCACAAATCTTAGGGTAACAGCTCAAGTAATATTCACAAATGGATACACTCATAAAGCCTAGCCCGAGCAAGGCAGAACATTATCGGCACCCTAGAAGGCTCCCCCTTCCATCCTCTCCACACCCAAAGGTAACCAAAAATTCTGACTTCCATCTGCATAGATTTGTCTTTATCCCACATTATTTTTTAAAATAAGTTATGGTCACTCTTCCCCTCAAAAAATTATGTTATTCTCAATATTACTGTAGTAAAACAAGCAGTATAATGGTGTTTAATGGAGATTTCTTAGTGATTTTTTTTTTTTAAAGATTTTAATTTGTCAGAGGGCGCACAAGCAGGGGGAGCGGCAGGCAGAGGGAGAAGCAGGCTCCCCACTGAGCAGGGAGCCCGATGCAGGACTCGATCCCAGGACCCTGAGATCATGACCTGAGCTGAAGGCAGACGCTTCACCGACTGAGCCACCCAGGCATCCTTAATTCCCTTTACTATTGAAAGGTTAATGTTTGTAAGTAGCAAATAATGCTAACATGGTACAGGGAGAAATAAATATGATTAATAAATCTTTGATAGGGCGCCTGGGTGGCTCAGTCGTTAAGCGTCTGCCTTCGGCTCAGGTCATGATCCCAGGGTCCTGGGATCAAGCCCCGCATCGGGCTCCCTGCTCCACGGGAAGCCTGCTTCTCCCTCTCCCACTCCCCCTGCTTGTGTTCCCTCTCTCGCTGCGTCTCTCTCTGTCAAAATAAATAAATAAAATCTTTAAAAAAAAATAAAAAATAAAAAATAAAAAAAATAAATCTTTGATAAATTTAATTTTGATGCTGGGATTTCATCTAGTTCATGATACTGTGAAATAAAACCAATTCCTTCTTAATCAAGATGCGTATTAACTCTTCACAAAATTCTCTTAAAATAAGTTATGGAGTAACCGAAGAAGGGGGAAGAGTCCCACTTGCAAAAGCACACCGTCACAGTGCCCTCTCCTTGGCCGTCCCTCTCCGGAGGGAACACGAGCACGGGGACACTCTCTGGCCTCATTTCACCTAGTGAAATGGCACCTGTGTCAGGGAAGTTGAAGATTAAAGGTAACACATCCTTAGCAATCAAATTGGAGAAGCTGCTGAGTCAGATGAGAAGCAAACTGTGACAGAAAAGAAAAAATTATACAGACCACGAAGCTCAAAAAGGAAAAAGCTCAACAGCTTAAGATCTCCTGTTTTCTTCCACTGTAGTACAAGGGTATGTGTGTGTCCTGGAGAGAATCAAATTTATCTATAGGACTTGAAATTCTAATGAAAGGAGCTAATCAAATAGAAGCTTCATTAAGGGGAATTCTAAGACATTCCAGTTTGTTTTAGATTTTGTGGATTTTGCCCTCTGAGCCTTGTATTTCATTCACCACCCACTGCCAGGAAAAGTATTAGCAGTCAGCGTCAAGCAATAACATGAGCTCTTTTCACAGCTTCTACTCATGGAAAATAAGGCTAGTCTGTTAAAAATGCTGAGTTTTGTGGGGCGCCTGCGTGGCTCAGTCGTTAAGTGTCTGCCTTTGGCTCAGGTCATGATCCCGGGGTCCTGGGATCGAGCCCCGCATCGGGCTCCCTGCTCAGCGGGAAGCCTGCTTCTCCCTCTCCCTCTGTTGCTCCCCCTGCTTGTGTTCCCTCTCCCGCTGTCTCTGTCAAATAAAATCTTAAAAAAAAAAAAAAAAATGCTGAGTTTTGGACTGTATGCAAATTAAAATCTTAAGAGCATTTTGGATTTTTATATATTTATTTTAAAGGGATCCTCAACGATTTTCACAGAAATTACTTTAATATTATTACTAAGATTATTTTTTAAATCTGCCTTTTGATTTTTGTTGTTTCCTTTCTTCCATTTATTCTGAAATTCTGGTTTCTTTAGCTCATTAATTTCCAGTCTTTTAAACTGTCTAACGTGTGCATTTAAGCTATCAATTTTTTCCTTTTCTTACTTTAGCTGCACCCCACCACTTTTAAATATCTGGTACATTCACTGATATTCAGTTCCAAATAATTTCAAAACTTCCACTGTGATTTTCTCAACTCATGAATTATTTGGTAGTCCCATCTATTCCAACTAACTTTTCCTGTTGATTTCTTTCAAGAGATGGGGCACCTGGGTGGCTCAGTCAGTTAAGCATCCAACTCTTGATTTCAGCTCAGGTCATGATCTCCGGTTCTGGAGAACAAGCCGTGGGGGGTGGCGCAGGGTCCCACACTCAGTGGGGAGTCCACTTCTCCCCCTTTCCCTTGGCCTCTACCCTTTCTCCCCAGCTCACATGCTAAGATCAAAAATTTTTTCAAAAGTTATATAGAAAAAAAGATTATACAGTTTAAAGACATGCAGAGTTCTATCAGACTTTCTATGAAAAATAAGTTTAAAGAAAAAAGTTTGCCCCCATTTCCCATTCCCAAAGGGAACAAGTTGTTCACAGTATCATGAACTTTCAAAACCTTTGTTTCCTTTTCCTTTTGCCACCATCTCTAAATATGTTTATATCACATCTTGATTTTTCCATTTTAGAGATTTACTGCTGAGTATAGAAAATGACGATTTAGCTCTCTCACGTCACCAACCACAGCCCCCCCCCCACCCGCCCCATAAGGCACTCCGTTTCTAGGTCTTCACCTTCTCAAGAGTCCTAATTTTCATTGGATCCATATCATTTCATTATTATGACAATGTAAACTGTATTCTCGGCCTGGCATTATACTAGGCAATCCCTCCTTTTCAGTTCTTGCTCTTCTAGTCCCTAATGGCAATGAGAAATCTGCTTTCTACTCTCATTCCTTTGTAAAGACAATGTCTTTTTTTCTGATAGCTTTTAAGATTTCCAGTGCGCTTTAAACCTGAGGAGTCATCTATTTTGTTTTTACCGTTTCCAAATACATTTTTACTTTTTACCGAAGTATAGTTGACATGCAATATTGTATTAGTTTGCAGGAGTACAACCCGGTGACCCAACATTTATACACATTAGGAAAGGACTAATGTGTATAAATGTTTCCATCTGTCACTAAGTTAGGCAACGTCACAGCGTGTACTCCCTGTGCGGTAACGTTTATAACTGGAAGTTCGTACCTCTTCCTACCCTGCACCTATTTCCCCTCCATCCTCCCCACCCTTCCAAGTACATTTTTAAGGTATCGTTTTCAGATTTAACTGCATTGTGGTCAGAGAGGGTGGTTTATTTGATACTAATTCTTCATTATTTGTTGAGATTTGCCTTGTGGCCTAGTACATGGCCTCTTGTAACCATGTTGTGTGTGCCTGGAAATAATTTATACTAGACCACAGAAGTCTGAAAAACTCCCCCCAAATCATCATACAGACTAGTCTTAAAATGCCATGAAATTAGAAGCTGAAAAATTAAAAATTTGAAAAGAACCCACACGTTAAACACTTCTAAATAACTCATGGGTTAAAGAAATCACAAGATAAATTATGAAATATTTAGACGTATTAATGAACGCACCACATATCAAAAAGGTCTTCTACCTGCCTCACAGTTTCTATCCCTTCCTTGAACTCCTTTCACAATTGTAACGTATGTATTTTCACATCTCCTGGAGACTGGTCTATTATCTGTAGTTCTAAGGGGATGGATTCGGTTTGTTGCACCTGCACATTCTCTCACGGCACTCCTTTCTTGCAAGTGCTTTGTAAATTACTCATCTTCCATTTTTTTTTTTTTTTTAAACCAAAGCAGCCCTGGGCAGTGGAGGTGTCCGAATGGGGTGGGTTGTGTGAATTGGGCACACCATGAGCCTGGAGTTCCGATTTCTCTTAGGGGACCCTTTGGGTTCCCCCGCCAAGAGAGGTAAGCCAGCTGCTCTGTGGCAGCCCTGGGGCAGCTGGGGTTTTCCTGGTCCTCCTTTCGAGAACAAGCCATCATTTCATAGCCCCTGGCTTTCTGCAAGAAACACGGAGCTCCGGCTCACCGCTGTGGCTCTTGAGCTGTCTGTTCCCATCTGGCAGCTCTGTGTGTCCCTGCCTTGCCCGCAAGTTCAGCTACATGATGTTCTGGGGACTTCCCTGCTGGCAGCGGACGGAGGGCCTCTCAAGACAGCTCAGCCAGCCATACTGCCTGAAAAGCCAGTGAAGGCGTAAGTGAACCGGCAAAATAGCCTCCAGTCTCCTACTTACACCAAGTAGCAGGTAAAATTCGGACGGGAAGGTGACAAGATAATGGACAAGAAAATGTAGACAAGAGAAAGGTGTTTAGAACACAATTCATAACGACAGCAGACAAGATTAAAAATGCATGCCTTTAATTTTTTATAATAAATACTCACATTCTCCAAAGGGTACGAAATGACACTGCCTGGGGGTAGAGCGAGTTTGTCTACTCCCTTCACCATCACCATAACGGTAGCCCGAGGACGATGGAACAGGTTACCCACCGCAAGTCCTGGCCAAGAAAGGTCCTAAACACCGGAAAGCATGAGATGGTGCTTAATTATCCGCTCCAGAAACCCCTGCCCCAATAACGTGTACTAAGCAGAGTCAAGGGGTTCCAGGACGACACAAACAATGAAAATTCCATTTATATATTTATTTTAAAGGGATCCTCAACAATGATTTTCACAGAAATTACATTCTTAATATTATTACTAAGATTATTTTTTAAATCTGCCTTTTGATTTTTGTTGTTTCCTTTCTTCCATTTATTCTGAAATTCTTCTGGTTTCTTTAGCTCATTAATTTCCAGGGGGAGCAAACGTTTCATTGAAGGCAGCAGTTGCAAACTCCTAACCAGGGACAGGGATTTCGACCTCCTTTGTGTTCTTAAACTTCCACAGATCTACAACAACAAAGTCTACTAGTAAGTCCTCTCAAACCTTTTGTGGAAGAAAGCAGACAAGGAAACAAAATGTAGGTCCTTTTCAAATCTCAGATTACAAACTCTTCCTCACCATCACCTGCCCTTGTGGACGGCGTGGCTTTTGTCTTTCGTAAGGACACAGCAGAACTGCCGTTAGAAGTCTTCTCTTTAGACTAAGCTTGTCATAAATAAAATTCCTGCTCAAAGTAGCTCACGTTAATTTACTAATAATTATTTCTCAAGGTTACTCTGACAGCCACTCGTAGTCAAATTTAAGTCTGTGAAGGAGGAGGTACAAATTTCATCCTTAAATGTAAGCAAGCACTCATGTTCCCACAGGGAGCTCAGGGGCTCCAGCCACAGGCCCCGCAGAGAGGTAGCTCCCTCGCACCGCTTTTGGTTTCAAGGGCACTCAGGACCTGGGAGGAAAGTTCCTTTGAGTGACTGGTGATTATCTAGAGACCATGTCAAAAGCACAAAACTTATTAAGTGCCAAGAGCTAACGATAGCAAGACAGCAGACTGCATCCCCTCTCTCCATGCCTTTCACTGCAGACCCCTCGTCCTGACAGGATCTACACCCCCTCCAATACATCACAGAAGCAGCCAGTTACTCAACAGCTTATGGCTTCATTCCCACAGCTGCTGACCGCACTATATTCTCAGACTCAGGCAAGATGCATGCACGTTTTATCATTCATAATAAACTGCAATAGACTGAACGTTTGTGTCCCCCCCCCCCAAAATTCACATTGAAAGCTATCCCCCAATGTGACACTATTAGGGGCGGGCCTTAGGGAGGTGATGAGGTCATGAGGATAGAGCCCTCACAGTGGGGTTAGTGCCTTATAAAAAGGGACCCCAGGGGCGCCTGGGTGGCTCGGTCGTTGAGCGTCTGCCTTCGGCTCAGGTCGTGATCCCAGGGTCCTGGGATCGAGCCCCACATCGGGCTCCCTGCTCAGCGGGAAGCCTGCTTCTCCCTCTCCCACTCCCCCTGCTTGTGTTCCCTCTCTCGCTGTGTTTCTGTCAAATAAATAAAAATTTAAAAATCTTAAAAAAAAAAAAAAAAAAAGGATTTTATTTATTTGACAGAGAGCGAGAGAGGGAACACCAGCAGGGGGAGCAGGAGAGGGAGCAGCAGGCCTCCCGCGGAGCAGCGAGCCCGATGTGGGGCTCGATCCCAGGACCCTGGGATCACGACCTGAGCCGAAGGCAGATGCTCAACGACCGAGCCACCCAGGCGCCCCCAAATAAATAAAATCTTAAAAAAAAAAAAGGGGACCCCAGAGAGTTCCTACCCTCTCCCCACCATGTGAGGACATGAAAAGAAGTCAGCAATCTGCAAACTGGAAGAGGGCCCTCTCTAAGAATCCGACCGGGCTGGCACCCTGATCTTGGACTTCTCGCCCTCAAAACTGTGAGAAATAAATTTCTGTTGTTTATAAGCCATCCAGGCTATGGTATTTTGTAATAGCAACCCAAACTAAGACATACATCCATTGTGTACTGGAAAAAAAAAAAAAAAGTAAAACTATACATCCTATTAATAGGACAGATGCGTTCTCATATACAAAGAACATCACTACTATGAATGATTACATGGTTAATGATTTATGATGATTTGGTTTCATAAGCCAAGACTGGAGCATGTCTCCAAATCTCCCCGACTACAAATGAGCTCTTTTACTTTTGTAATCTGTACCAAATATACCTATGTCTGCTTCTTGCTTTCTTGGGCCATTAGCAGAAAAATCAAAAATACTTTCAGAAGTATCTCCCAGTATCTTTTTAAAAATACACATACTTCTTGGGGTGCCTGGGTGGCTCAGTTGTTAAGCGCCTGCCTTTGGCTCAGGTCATGATCCCAGGGTTCTGGGATCGAGCCCCACATCGGGCTCCCTGCTTGGCAGGAAGCCTGTTTTCTCCCTCTCCCCCTGCTTGTGTTCCCTCTCTTGCTGTGTCTGTCAAATAAATAAAATCTTTAAAAAAAAAAAAATACACATACTTCTTTAACAGAGAAGCCCATGGACAATGCAGCCACGTCTGGGATTCGCTCTCCTGGTATAGGCCAATTTCCATCTCGGAAAACAACAGACCCTGGTGATCTTAATATACTAAACTCGTTCCCCAAAACACCTGGAAGAAAACAGATTAATAAATGATCAACATCATAAATCTTTTGCACCCGTGTAGAAAATTAGTAAATATAAAACGTTTCCCCATTCTCCACTGACTCAGCATACTACATATTATTGGACAAAATGCTGAATCCCAAACATCAACAAATTCTTTTTCAAAGTACCGCTCTACGAACCAAAGTCCATACATTCTGCTAACAGAGGCACAGTGATGAAACAGGATTCTCCTAACGATCAAGATGCCTTCCTACAGGTGGCCCTTAAAACAGAGGCATTTGGGGTCGCCTGGGTGGCTCAGATGGTTAAGCGTCTGCCTTCAGTTCAGGTCATGATCCCAGCGTCCTGGGATCGAGCCCCACATCGGGCTCCTGGCCCAGCAAGGAGCCTGCTTCTCCCTCTCCCTCTGCCTCTCCCCCTGCTCATGCTCTCTATCTGTGTGTCTCAAATGAATAAATGAAATCTTAAACAAAAAAAAAAATAAAAAACAGGGGCATCTGCCAAATCGGCAAGAATTAGAAATCAATGGCATTTCTCCAGAATTTAAAAAGCAAATGAGGGACACCTGGCTGGCTCAGTGAGAGGAGCATGAAACTCTTGATCTTGAGGTCGTGGCTTTGAGCCCCATGTTGGGTGTAGAGATTACTTAAATAAAACTTTAAAAAATAAATAAATAGGGGCCCCTGGGTGGCTCAGTCAGTTAAGCATCTGCCTTCAGCTCAGGTCATTATCTCAGGGTCCTGGGATTGAGCCCCGTGTCAGTTTCTCTGCTCAGCGGGAGTCTGCTTCTCTCTCTCTCAAATAAATAAAATCTTATCAATCAATCAATCAATAGCTAGCAAACAAACCCCTGGCACAGACTAAAACGAAGAAACATGAAATCTCTAAATTATTTCTGCCATCTACCCTCTCTTCAAAATGCAAATTCATAAAACTCCTAGTATTTCACTCTAAAACTTGAGCAAGTTAGCAAATCTTAGGATAGAGGAGATCTTTCTTTACATCCCATAAGCAAACCTAGTGAAATGAGGACTGTCAAAGGCAAGGGGCAGGCATGTTACTAGTCAGAATATAAATACTGCAGACTTTAGAAGCCAAGTAGTCTAGAATCCAATGGGTGTATCAAGAGGCTGAGAACAGGTATTCTGTAATACTAAAGCCAGCAAGTCTAGAGGTAGAGAGCCTGAGATTAACAGACCAAAGATGAGAATAAAGGGCCTATTTGATAAACCCTCCAAGGATGAGGTATCTGGCCTCTTCAGCCATTTTGTGTAAACCCAATGATGTCTAGCTCGCACAAAGACAAGTAACTTATGGAAACTTTCAGATTCCTATGAAAAGATCAGCTCCGAGTCCAAAACAAATCTTGGCCATGCTTACCTAGTATGGGACAATTAGACTTTATTTAATAAAGCATCACTGTTATTCTCTTGACCTAAGGAAAGTACCACTTACAGGGTATGGGAATAAAGTTAGAAGCAACAATAGATGTTTTGGTGTTACAGTATTGACAGTAAATAAAAGGCCTCAGGATGGTGCTGATACAACATGAAGAGTTATGAGTTTCAATTCAGCGCAGCTGCCAGAGCAGGAATTTCCAAAATGTTCTAGCCGAAGGCAGGCAAAAAAAAAAAAAAAAAATTAGCGGAACGGAAGGCTGTCTGTAACTGATAGACATCTTGGTTCACTACAGTAGTGGTTACTGCAAACGCTAAAGAAAATGGGGCAGCAACAGTCCTACACTTTCCAAGTACCATACACTAATTTAAAGAACCGTATTTGCATCTGGAGATAGTCCTGTTTTGCAGCAAGGCCCTAGTCACTCAATCCCAGCAAGGAGAGCTCTGCTGAATTACTCTGCCCCAACACCATACGTAGAATGCCCACTTCGGTGCCTGCACCACAGTCCTGCGGGAGCCTCGGGCTTTAGAAAACCTTACTGCTGGGGCCTCCTAGACTGAGACACTGCTGCTTAATCCAGGTTTCCCCTGGAGACCCGACAGGAAGTCACCCATTCCCTACCACAATACAACCAGTCAAGGGAGACGCTGCCTCAACTTACAAAGCCGACGCCGGCCAGCAGCCATCTCCACCGTCCCCACATTGCAAAACCCCGGAAAGGCCACTGCAGTACTTAACTGAAATGAGCTTCCCGACTTCTTGCAACTTCTTTTATCACCCCTGCCTCAGACTTACCAAATAACCTCACCACCAGCTTCGAAAGAGAGCACAGGAATCCCGCCCACTGCCTGCTTCCTCTCCCCACCACAAATTTATCTGCACCAGCCCCTGGCCTTCTCTCCTCTCCCTCCAGATGCTGGCAGGGCCATCCCTCCTCCAGTCTAACATCATCCCCGCATTCAGCCTTCTTAGGGACCTTCATTCACTCACCTATTAGTCATTCAGTGTTTATTACACGCTGCTACTCCGGGAAGACAAGGATCAGGAGCTAGGTGGCTATGCGGTTGTATAAAAGCTGGCCCTGTAGAATAGAAGCTCCACGAGGGCAGGGATTTCAGTTTGTCTTGTTCACACAATATCCCCAGGAGCTGAGAACAGTGCCTGACACATGGGTGCTCAAGAAATAGTTGCTGAGGGGCGCCTGGGTGGCTCAGTCAGTTAAGTGTCTGCCTTCAGCTCAGGTCATGGTCCCAGGGTCCTGGGATCGAGCCCCGCATCGGGCTCCCTGCTCAGCGGGAAGCCTGCTTCTCTCTCTCCCACTCCCCCTGCTTGTGTTCCCTCTCTCGCTGTGTCTCTGTCAAATGAATAAAATCCTTAAAAAAAAAAAAAAAAATAGTTGCTGAGTTCATGAATGAAGCCACGCCTCACACTACCAACTTCCCCTTTCCAAATGGCTCTTTCATTTCCTAAAAATACACTCTGGGTGCTCCCATTCTAAAATGACAATCACAAAACCCCTGCTTTGGTCCTACCAGCCTTGGCTTCCCTTCAGAGGAAGGATCCTGGAAGAGTAGCCAACGACCCTTAGCTTCTCTACTTCTTCATCTCACATTACCACCCAACCCATCGCTCCCAACTCTACCATGCCACCGAAATGCCTCACCAAATCCGAAAGACAATTCTCAGCCCTTAATTTATTTAACTTCTCAAAGCACCTGATCCTGGACAACTCCCTCCTTAAAAGTCTCTGCCCTTAGCCCTGGTGAAACCCGGGCCCCTGTTTTTTTGTTTTTGTTTCTCCCCAGTCCCTCTGGCAGTTTTCCGTTTCTTTCCCTTCCATCCTTTAATGCAGAGAGGTCCAAACTTCTTAGATTTCAACGCTTTTGGAACAAAATTTGAAAACAGCCCCAATATAGATATATTTATTTATAAAGTACACACTTGTAGAATAGACTGTACCTTCATAATATATTTCAAAGCACACAAAAACAAATTTTTTAAAAAGGATGAGATACTTGTGTAGTATTCTTCCCAATTTAATCATGAGAAAACATCAGATAAACCCAAATTGATGGACATTCTACAAAATATCTGACCGTTACTACTAAAAAAAAAAAGATTAAAAAAAGCTATAGATGGAAGTTCTAGTACCTTCTTCTGGCATCCCAAGAGATCACCTAGCATACTCCACTTTTGAGATCTGAGGGCTCCATTCTTGACCCTCACTGCTTTCCTATCCTATATCCCTCTCCCTGGCTGAGCCTATCTACTCCTCAGGCTGCAAACACCAAAAACACTGATGGCTCCCAGATTTTTACTGCCAGCCTAGATTTCCCTTGAGCCTTAGACCTACATATCCAACAGCCTGCTAAGCATTTCCTTCTAAGTCCCATGGGTCCTTCAAACTCAACAGGTTCCGAACTGAACTGACCATCTTTCCACATGCTCCTTCTGCGTTCTCTATCTCCAAGGATGACCCCACCCTTCAGGCAGCGGCTCACACTGGTCATCTTTAAATCTTTCCTCAGCACCACTGCCAATCAACCACAGAATTCTGCCCATTTTTTTTTTTCCTTCTTATCTCACAAATCCTTTCCCCTCCAGGTCCAGTGCACACTCCCAGTCCCTTTCCAGGCTTGCTAGAACTGGGTCACCTTACGACCTGTCACACCACTCTCTGAGCCAGCCTTTCTAGCACCTTTTCAAAATACAGGTATGTTCATTCACCCATCAGCTTAACCACCTTCACTCGCTGCCCTGAGCTTTTGAGACAGAACCCAAAACATAACACCCAAGGAATCTCACCAACCTTACTTCTGGGAGCTCCCCAACTTAACCCTTATACATTCTAGCCCCACTGAACTATTGGCTCTTTTGCTCTCATATCTCTGTGCTCTTACACAGGCCATTCTGTCTAAACTTCCCCCCCACCCCAACCTTTTTCATATATTTGCCCATGAGGCATCTCCCCCCAAGGAATTTTCCTTCCGACTCCCCATTCTGGGCTAGGGGGTAAGTATCCCTCCCTTTGGGAACTCCCACCGTACTATGCTGTGATCCATGAACGGTGGATGGAATCAATAAGGGAAAAAATAAATAGGTCCTACTTTATACCTCTGGGACATCACTGACCACATCAAATCCCTCTTCCACATGACACACTGTCAAATTCCACGTTTGCCCTTGGCCTTTCCTCTCCAGGGTAAACATCTGAATTTTTTTCAAATACTCATGACATGGTATTCATAACCCTAGTTCCCTTCCTCTAGTTCTCTCTTGGGTTTAGTTAACACCAGTTTAAAGGACTTATTTATTTCCTCAAATAGAGAAGTCCAATCTCTTAGAGATGTTTTCCACTAAATTAAACTTAGTCATTATGGAGAACAGTAATTTAACCTCATGTGACAAGACCAAGCACCGTAGAAACTGAGAAGATCAGATTCCAACCCTGCATGAACTAGACTATTCTAGTTAGGAAAGCATGTTCAAACTGTGTACAGAAGCAATTATTTTCCCTCAGACCAAAACAACCAACCCCTAAACCTCACTGAATCAAAATAGTATCAGTCAACATTAAAAGATGGAATTTCAACAGATATTCAGTTAAATCACAGTATCAAAGGGAAGATTTTTAAATTTCAAACACTGAATTTAAAATAAAAGAAAAACACCCCTCAAAATAACTTACTAGATGGATCAGGATGACCCTTCTGGAGCCAGAAGCAGAAATGAAAGAACAAAACCTTAAAACCTTGGGGATATGAAAATAAGTATAATTACCATCAACACACAACCCTGAGCACACCTCCAGGGATGGAGAAGACCTGCAGATTTCAAGAACGTCAGTGGTCTATATACACTCATGCAGAATTAAACCACCATTCCAAAAGTGGGTCAGGTCATCCCAACCCCTCACACACACTTTTAAGCTATAGGTTTTAAACAGAGCCCCATTTCTCCAAGTTCTCAACTTGGCCTCTTGGTTCGCCACTGTCTGAGCCTCCAATCCAGGCCCCCATCATTCCCACGCAGGAGCATTTCCATCACCTGTGCCACAATACACATAATGGAAAGACCCATGCTTTGGAGCCAGCTGATCCGGGTTCAATTCCAGCTTTGCTGCTTACTATCTGCGTGTTGTTGGATAATTTACTTAAGCTTGATCACCCTGTAAATCGAGGATGATGTCCTAAGGACTACTGTAAAATTAAATGAATTAAATGATACACAGTAAGAGGCCAAATATTAGCGGACTTGCTGAACACTAGGGAACCTAGGTTCCACTCTGAAAGCTACCATTTACTTAACATGTGACCCTAAGAACGTGACTCACATCTTAGTTACCAAATCCTTAAAATGGAGAACCTTGACAAACTACTCAGAGGTACTCTGAATTTGCCTTTAGAAAGAATCCTACAAAAACAATTACCCCATCTCCAACTTTTGTATTCTGAAACACATAAGGGAGGAGACGTCACCAATTACTGATGACAACCGCTAGAAAGGAAGACACCAGAAAAATGCAAGGAAACGCAGCATCTGATGGCAGCTCAGAGAAGTCTGCTTTCCCTTTCTCGCGGAGGGCTGCGGTTCCACAGTTAATTGGGAAATGCACCCCCGTGCCTCCGGAGCCGGAAGAGACCGGCGGCGGGACCCGCGGCCGCGCCTTCCTGGAAGAGGCGGAGGGTGGAGGCCGGCTCAGGTGCCCCCACGCAGCCCGGCCCCGCCCCGGCAGCCCGCCAGGCCTGCCGCCACAGGTCGGTCCGACGAGAAGGCCGAGAGGAAGGCGGCTGGGGCGAGGCCACGGCTGGGGCGAGGCCGCCGCCGGTTGCCCGCACTGCGGCACTCGCCCCGCTGCCGCCCACCTGCGGCCGCCTCCAAGCCCCCGAGGCTCCCGGCCACCCCGAGCGCGCCCCGGCCGCCCCGCCCTCACCCGCCGCCAACAAGGACAGGAGCACCACGAGCGCTGCCATGGTCCCGCAGTGGCCGCAACAGCAAAGGGCGGCACGGACCGGGACGGCGGAACGCGAGCGACCACCGCAGCCGTAGGGGGTGACGTGCTCCGGCTCGTCCCGACTGCCGGAGACCGCCCCGTCGTCGCCTCCGCTGGGACGGCTGACGCCTTCTCCACCAATCGCCAGCTACGTCGCGGCCTACGGGAGAGACGTAGGCTGGGGAACGTCAGCCTCGTGGGCGGAGCCTAACGTGATGGATGGAAGGCCCTGCCAATGGTAGGCAGCGACTGGAGAGCCGGGCAGCTCCGCCCCCCGGCCCGTGACCACCAGTCACGAGGTGGAGCGTAGGGCCGGGTGTCGGGGTGTGGGGGGTGACGGAGATTGTGGAAGGATCCTGAGTACCCACGGGGTGGGGCTGCCTCCCAGGTGCGGCCCCTTGGCCAATCTCCAGTGATGGTCTCCAACCGGGGTGTCTGTGTCTTTCCCGGTGGCTTGGCTCCGCCCCGCTACGGGTGCAGCTGTGGAAGCTGCGGGGCTGGTTTGGATTTCGTTCTAACAATTGCACAGATGCTGAGCACCTGCTGGGTGGAAGCCAGGCGCCTCCGGGAGTCCCTGCCCTCCAAGCAGGAGTGCCAGATAAAACACAAGACGCCTAGTTAAATTTGAATTTCAGATGAACCATGAATACTTTTTAGTATAAATATGTCGTGAATATTTCATGGGACATGCTTATACTTAAAAAAAAAAAAAAAGGTATTCGTGGTTTACCTGAAATTCACATACGACTGGGCGTCCTATATCTTGATTTGCTAAATCTGGCAACCCTATCTCCTAAGACTCTCCTATCCACCAGGAGTGACGGGACAAGAACATTAATTACTTCCTTCATCCATTTGCTCAGTGTTACGTGAGGGCTAGACCTACTAATTAGACCAGGATCCTCTCTTCCGACTTTTAAGTTTTTTTGCCTATGATATATTTTCTTATATTTAAATTTTAGTTAACATACAGTGCAACATTGGTTTCTGGAGTAGGATTCAGTGATTCATCATTTACATACAATAACCAGTGCTCCTCATGTGTTTTTTGGAGTAGCGTTGTTGGGGTCCAGAGCCGTGGGCCAAGAAAGAATTCTTGAGACTTGGGTGCAAAAAGGTGGTTTTATTAAAGCAGGGGAATAGGACCCGAGTGCAGAAAGAGCTGCTGCCCTGGGATTGTGAGGAGCGACTGATTATATACTATGGAGTTGAGGGAGATAAAGAGAAGGGAAATTCCCAAAAGGATTTTCATACGCTAAAGAAGGCTCAAGAGATAGTGGAAGCCTTGCTATTGTCAAGCTAAGGTAGTTTTTCCCTCTAGCAAGGCATCAACATTAAGATAGAAGGGAGCTTCCTTTATACTTAGCCTGCCTCAAGTATTTGTCAGTGGGCTGCAGGTTATAAGGACCTTTAATTTTATCTACATTTCCTTCTGCCATTGTCTCCCACATCAGTCACAAGTTTTTTGCCTATGATATTAAGCAAGAAGTGACACTGTGGGGGCGCCTGGGTGGCTCAGTTGGTTAAGCGGCTGCCTTCGGCTCAGGTCATGATCCCAAGGTCCTGGGATCGAGCCCCGCATCGGGCTCCCTGCTCGGCGGAGAGCCTGCTTCTCCCTCTCCCTCTGTCTGCCGCTCTGCCTACTTATGCTCTCTCTCTATCTCTGTTAAATAAATAAATAAAAAATCTTTAAAAAAAAAAAAAAGAAGTGACACTGTGTAGCATCCAAGATCAGAAAACGATGCCCCGGCCCATGACCTTGAAAGATGTTTGTGGTTTCAATATGCAAGTACAGGAGAGGGGGTGGTTCTGGCAGGTAGCAAAAACTGTAAGGTGCAGCATGGAGAAATCCTGTCAGGTTGAGCATTAACTGTTAAATTTAACCAAAGAGGAGATTATATGGGGGAGGGGCACATAGGGCTAAAATTTTCAATTAGGGACATGTTTATTGAGACTGTTAAATGTTAAGTAAAAGAACTACACATCAACTGACAGGAAATGGGGAGCCAATGAAGGTGTTTGAGCTTTGTAAAGTGCACAAATGCCAAGACAGACTTGTTGGGGGGGAAATGCCCTACTGCTTACACAGTTTCCGATCTCTGTTTTCTTCTTGGGATTAACTGAAGGAGAAAATAGGAGATGGCTTGAAAGCAGTGATCCCAGGAGTTTCTCAGGTAGCAGACCTACACCAGGAAAAACTTGCCCAACTCAAAACAGGAATCAGAACACTCCCCAAATACTCAGTTTTGAACTTTCTAGAACCCACTATGCTTACCAAAGCCACTCTCAATTTATGGAATGGAATCTGGATCTCCTCATTCAACTTCAGGAAACTCTTGACTCAAATTTGCATTCTTTCAGAGGAGAATTTGCACAAATACGACTTTTTTTAAAGTTTTTATTTATTTAAGTAATCTCTACACCCAATGTGGGGCTCGAACTCACGACCCCAAGATCAAGAGTCGCATGCTCTTCCGACTGAGCCAGCCAGGTGCCCCTGTACAAATGTAACTTTAAACAAATCTGAAAGAAGAAGGGATAGTTTTCCATTAGGAATGTGAAATTATTAGATTACCAAAAATGTCTAAAGTAGCTAATTTCCAAAGCATCAACTCTGAAATGACTGGCTTGGAAAAAAAAAAAATCAATAAGAATTTAATCATTTTTAAAAAATTCATTTTTAACCATGACGGAGTCATTTCTCTTTACATCAACTAAAATTTTATTCTTTGTCCATCTTGCTGCATATCCTAAAACAGATTCTAAACCAAAGGACCTGAGTTTGTCTAAATAAACCTTATTTAGGGGCATAATCAACTAAAAGTGGAGCAGAACTCCTGCCATTTCATCCAGCCTAAAGAAACAGGAAATGGAGTGAATTTTTCTATTCTTGAAAGAGTTCTAGAACATTCTTATTTCTTTTAACTTGAAGAAGACCAAAACTATTATAGACAGGAACATAAAATCCCTCTTCTTTCCCCTCCCCGCAAGAAAACCTCAAAGTCTCTTTTATACTCTTTGTCTTGAGAAATAACAGCCTTTTTTGAGCTAGGGGTGAATATCTTAGCCTTTAAATCTAAAGCCCCCCTTTCCTCAGAGGTCTCCAAGGGGCATCACTGTTCCTTATAGCCTTGGAATTCAGCAAGATAAACACTGTAGGAAGCTTTCTCTTTGTTTCATAGATTGAGAGATTGAAACCTGCGGAAGGGCATATGTACTCAAGGTCACATTTTGAATCGTCAGCAGTTCTGCTTCCTATATGTAGCCCTCCTGATTCAATCTTTAGCGCTCAGTAAACAATCAGTGATGTGCGTGTGGTTAACTTTTTCACTGAAGCGTTTAGAGGTGGATATGTGTGTGGCAGGATAATATATGAAGTAATGACCCACATTTAGCCTAAAAGAAGCCTCCTCCTCCACCTTTATCATACCTCTCCTCCTAGGCCAAATAGCCAAGACTCCTGTCGTGCATTGCCCCGTGGGGAGGATTCTCAGAGAAGAACTAGGAAACAAAGATGTCAAATTCTTGGCTCTTGAGTTTTAAAAGGAGAGGTCCAGATACAAGATTTGAAAGAATACACAATTCAGTTTGTTTCCCTAATTCTGTCCCCCTGCCCCATGAATTCCAGCAGTAAGTTCTGAGTGATCCCCAGAGGCAGCATTGAGATGGCTTGGTTCCTGCCAATCAGCCGTCAGGGAGCCCTGTGGAGGACAAGATCATGCCGTGCCCCTGCCACTCAATTAAAATTAAGAATTTCTTTTCAAGGGCGCCTTGCTGGCTCGGTTGGAAGAGGGTGCGACTCTTGATCTTGGAATCATGAGTTTGAGCCCCACGATGGGTGTAGGGATTACTTACATTTAAAAAACTTTAAAAAAGGTGCACCTGCATGGCTCAGTCGGTTAAGCGTCTGACTTCGGCTCAGGTCATGATCCCGGGGTCCTGGCATCGGCCTCTCTGCTCGGCGGGGAGCCTGCTTCTCCCTCTCTCTCTGTCTGCTGCTCCCCCTGCTTGTGCTCTCTCTCAAATAAATAAATAAAATCTAAAAAAACCACAAAACTTAAAAAAGAAACAAACTGAGGGTTCTAGAGGGGAGGGGGGTGGGGGGATGGATTAGCCTGCTGATGGGTATTAAGGAGGGTACATACTGAATGGAGCCCTGGGTGTTATACACAAACAATGAATCATGGAACACGACATCAAAAACTAATGATGTAATGTATGGTGATTAACATAACATAATTTTAAAAAACTTAAAAAATAATTTATTTTCAAAAGATACCATATACAGAATGTAAAAGGGGGGGTGAGGGGAGAGTAACTCTACAGCAGAGAAACCTGACAGACACTACCTCAGCCAGGTGATCAAGGCCAATGTCAGTAGTGACAAACGATGTTGATGGTGTGTACTCTTGATATGATGTGATGAGAATGGCATTTTACCTATGGCCTACCTCCCCAAACCCATAATCCCAATCTAATCATGAGACAAACATCAGACAAATCCCAATTGAGGGACATCCTACCAAATATCATACAAAAGTATGGAGAGGCAGCTTTTAGGCAAACAGGCTTGAGCAATGGAATGTGGAAAGGGCCCACAGCAACCCCCTTGCTGAATACAGACAGGACCATCAGGCGACTCACCTCAAGATATCCGTAGGCCCTAACTGACCAATGGGCTACTTACAACCAGGCGCAATTACCAGAAAAGGGAGAATTCCATACATTGCCCTACCTCCTCATCTCCACCTTTAAAAACAGCCCCCTCCCACTGCCTCGTTGCAGACTGTCTCTCCTCTGCCGTCCTGCCCACAGGTCCCTTGCAGTGTATTCAATGAACTTCTGTCTCCTTTGTTCTGCCTCAGGTGCATCCTTTTACCGCTCATGCCACCGGCTTCCACCCAATCGTCACCCCACATTTGGGGGCCCCCACATGATCGGACAGACACCACATTTAGACACAACAAAGTACTCCTCAAAACTCTCAAGTTCATCAAAAACAAGAACAGTCTGAGAAACTGTCACAGCCAAGAGAGCTTAAGGAGACATGACAACTAAACGTAATTGTGCGTTCCTGGATGGGATCCTGCAACAGAAAAAGGAAATCTGAATAGAGTATGGATTCTACTTAATAATGTATCAATATTGGTTCATTCATTGTCACAAATGCGCCATACTAATGTAAGATGTTAATAATAGAGAAAACTGAGTGTGAGGTATATGGGAACTCTCAAAAAGCTTCTCATTTTTCCTCTAAATCTCAAACTGTTCTAAAAAGTACAGTCAGTAAAAAAACCATAAAGTAAATGAAAATACAAGCCAAAAACTGGGAAGATAAAAGATGAATTGCATCCAGACTACATAAATTATTCCTACAAATCAATAAGAAAAAGTCTGCCTGATAGAAAAATGGGCAACAGATGTGAACAGATACTTTACAGAAGAGGAAATACAAAAGGCCAGTAAATAGATAAGACACTCAACCTCATTAGTTGATAGGGAAATGCAAATCTGAAACCATGGGACACCACAACATGCCACCAGATGGGCAAAAGTTAAAAGGTCTGACCATGCCAAGTGTAGGCAAGGATGTGAATCAACTGAAACTCTCGTAACATGCTGGTAGGAGCATAAGTTGGTGCAATGATTTTTTTTAAAACATTGCCTAATTTATTAAAGTTGAAGATATACATGCCCTATGACCCAGCAGTTCCATTCCTTGGAATAAAGATGATATGAATATGCACTTACATGTGCCAGAATACATATATGAAATGTTCGTAACATTCATTTGCTCACTGGGGCATCTGAGTGGCTCAGTTGGCTGAGCCACCAACTTTGATTTCAGCTCAGGTGGTGATCTCAGGGTCATGGGATCAAGCCCCATATTGGGCTCCACACTCAGCGGGGAGTCTGCTTCTCTCCCTCTCCCTCCCTCTCCCTTTCCCCTCCCCCCACGTGTGCTTTATCTCTAAAATAAATAAATAAATCTTTAAAAAAAAAGAGAGGGGGCACCTGGGTGGCTCAGTAGGTTAATTGTCTGCCTTTGGCTCAGGTCATGATCTCAAGGTCCTGGGATTGAGGCCCACATTGGGCTTTCTGCTTGGCAGGGAGCCTGCTTCTCCCTCTCCCCCTGCCTGCCGCTCCCCCTGCTTGTGCTCTCTCTCTCTTTCTGTCAAATAAATAATAAAATCTTTCAAATAAATAAATAAAGAGAGAGAGAACATTCATTTGCCTACTATTCATAATAGCCAAAAACTGGAAGCAATTTAAATATTCATTAACAATAGAATGGATAATAAATTGTGGTATATTCCATACAATGGAATACTATACCACAATGAAAATTAAGAAATGTAAATAATATATTTTTATAACATATATATTATATTACACATAAATAAGAAGTAAGCAATGTAATTCCATTTATATAAAGTTCCAAAGCAGGCAAAAAGAAAGTATATATATATATATATATATTTAAAGACTTTATTTATTGGGGCACCTGGGTGGCTCAGTTGGTTAAGCAACTGCCTTTGGCTCAGGTCATGATCCTGGAGTCCCAGGATTGAGTCTGCTTCTCCCTCTGACCCTCCCCCTTTAAAAAGATTTTATTTATTTATTTGAGAGAGAGAGAATGAGAAAGAGAGAGCACAAGCTGGCTGGGGGAGGGGCAGAGAGAGAGGGAGAAGCAGACTACCCACTGAGCAGGGAGCCTGAAGCTGGGTTCCATCCCAGGGCCCTGAGAGCATGACCTGAGCCAAAGGCAGACACCCAACGGACTGAGCTACCCAGGTGCCCCAAAAGTATATTGTTTAGGTATGTAGCATAGGCATTCAAATTATATAGAAAAGCAAGGAAGTGATTACCATAAAAATCCAATAATGGTTACCTGTGGGGTGGTAGAGAAAGGGATGTGTCTAAAAGGGACATGCAAGGGGCGCCTGGGTAGCTCAGTCAGCTAGGCATCAACTCTTGATTTTGGCTCAGGTCATGATCTCAGGGTCCTGAGATAGAGCCTTGAGTTGGGCTCCATGCTTAGTGCAGAGTCTGCTTGAGATTCTCTCTCCCTCTGCCCTTCCTCCTGCTTGTGCTCTCTAAATAAATAAATAGGTAGATAGATAGATAGATAGATAGATAAATAAAATCTTTTTTAAAAAAGGGGGACATACACAAGGCTTTGGTGATGCTGGCCATTTCTAAATGACCTGGATGGTGGTTGTTACACTAGTGCTCATTTCATAATTATCCATATTCTGAACATTGATGTTGTATGTTTGCATGTTATATGTTACAATAAAAGGTTTTAAAAATCTAGTTTGCTTTTTTGGATCTTGAGAAAGTGTATCTTCCTTTGACTTGATGAGAATCATTTATATGTGATTTCAATGTATGTTTGGAGAATCTTGTGTTTACAACACAAGTCTTCAGTGAGTGTGGAAGTTTCCAAAGAAAGGCCAGAGTTAGGTTGGCCTGGTAATGACTGTCTTCCAAGACATTTTAGAGGTGGTATCTATCATGGGAATTTACCACAGGACAGTATCTAGGCCTCGGCCTGCCAGCCTGAGAACCCCAGTTCCGTCAGTGTCTCAGAGTGAGTCTGACTGCATGACTTTGACCTAAAACAATAAACTCAAAAGATCTTACTGTTGAAAATAACATTTTGTTCACTTACAATGAGATAGAAGTATGTGGTAGTCTACATATTCATGTCAACCTGGTCAGTGTATTCTCTCCAAAAATGGAAGTGACACAGGAATTCTAGTTACTCAAAATCAACTTGGTGAGCATGCAATCGGAGCAAATATTTAATGCATGGTGCTCTGTTGTACCTATCTCTACAGCTGGAATGTACTCCCTGGGCAGGCTGGATATTTGTGTCAGACTGACAGAACACTGGAATAAGCCACCTTTTTGGCATAACTGCACAGACCATACCTTTCCATTCGAGAGAGCTCCCCACCCCCTTCTTTGGTCCCTACCATGTTTGTTTTTCCTGATTAAACCTTGACTGAGACATGGCAATCTTCTTTCCAAGCTTTCATGGGCACTTCCTCTCACTGAGCCACTGGATACTGACTACAGTGACTCTGGATAGTTCTCTTCAACTCCCCCTGAAAAACCTAATCAAAAGCACTAGGTTCTCTGAATCTATGAGGATAGAAGTCAGAATATTCATTATCTCTGAGGGTGAGGGAGGTAGACTGAGAAAGGGCCCAGGGGAACTTTCTGGGGTGATGGAAATGTTCTCTATCTTGATCTGGATGGTGGTTACATGGAGGATATACACGGATGAAAATACAACAAGCTGTTCACTTGAGATTCATGCATTTTACATGCAAATTACACCTAAAATATTTTTAGCATATTCTGTTTGCACCTAGTGGATGATCATATTTAAACCAACATGAATAGGAGCCATTGTTCGTTTAGTTTGTTCATTCACTCACTCATTTATTCCTGTATCCAACGTTGTGCCTTTACAATGTGCTCTGTGACCTCTGGGCTCTGCTAACTTGGAGCTGAATCTTGGGGAAATAAGCCGAGAATTTGTATCCCATTTGAGGGGGGAAAGAGGAAAATGCTTCCTTTCATATATTTCACCTCCATGTTAGCAGGGACCCATGTTCACAGAGCACATTGTAAACATAACATTGGATGTATGAATGAATGAATGAATAAGTGAACAAATTAACAAATGATGGCTTCTATTTATCTATGAAGAATAAAATAGAGGGAATCTTCTGCTAATGAAGTGATCACAGTAAGTTCAACTTCCAGGTAATTACAAAGGCAAAAACAGGGCAAGACTTGGGTGCCTGGTTGACTCAGTCAGTGGAGCATGCGACTCTTGATCTCTAGGTCATGAGTTCAAGCCCCATCCATGTTGGGGGTAGAGATTACTTAAAAAACAAACAAACAAGAAACCAGGGCAAGACCATGCCTCAGCCACAAGTGTTTTCAAGACAATCTCTGGAGCTCACAGGAGCTGGTTGGGATGCTTGATCACCTGAACAGACCCTTGGTCCTCTATTTCTCCTATCACCTCCCCTTCTGTCTTTTCTGCCTTTCCCATCCCACTTTGGACCTATGGGCCACCCCTCCTCACTCTTTCTCTTTACCACACCCTGATTCCCTTTCCTCTCTGTCTTCTCTTCAACGTGTAGGACAAAGACCTGGTCCTGGATCCATGTGGCTGCCTACCTTCTCTTCCCATCACAGGCTGCTGACTGCTGCTGTGGAAACTCCCCTACCCCTAAGACTGGCTCTCAGCTGAGCCCTCCAACCTGCCTGACCATCCTTTCCTCTGACCTAGTCACTGCCTTCCTCCCTTCTTCCCCCACCTCTACAGCTATTTAAGGCTTCCAGCAATGTCTTTAAGCCCCTATCCGCCCTCCAATCCCTTGGGAGACCACACTCCTAGCTCCAGCCAGCTGTCGGGCATCCATCATCCTGACCATAAGGGTAAAGAGTCTAGACTGAGAAGCGTGAATTGGTCGTTACTGATCCATTACCAGCATCAGGAAACCAACTGTGCTCTGTCTCCTCTCATCACCCCTGGCAGCTACTTCCCCTTCTTTATGAATGTGATGACTTATGAATGAAAAATCTCCAGTCTCCAGATACCCTCCTTCACCCTCGGGAGGGCCCCCCAAGAACCCTGCACACGGCAGCCTGTGGGGTGCCTTGTACTGACCCACCCTCAGAGGTCATTAGTGAGATTAGTGAGAGTGGAGAGAGAAGCATCTGAGCTTGGCTCTGCATTGTTGTGTGCTCACACCTGGCCCTGCCTGGGTCTTAAGTTTCCCGTGCTAGGTGTGGTGCCGGGTTTGGGGAAAGAAGTGTGGATCAGACTCAGCCTTATGTTTCTAATTCACTCTGTGTTCGGACATTTGGGTTGACTCTCTCTTTCATCCGTTGTCAGACTGTCTCTCAGTCCCCGGTTCAGCTATCCAGTTGCAGTTTATTTGCTTCTTTAAGTACATTTAAAAAAATTTTTTAAAGGTTTTATTTTTAAGTACCCTCTATACCCAACATGGGGCTCGAACTCACAACCCCAAGATCAAGAGTCACACGTTCTACTGACTGAGCCAGCCAGGCGCCCCAGTATGTTTCCTATTTTAGAATAGTTTTAGGTTTACAGACCTAACCCTAACCCCCCATGTCCCATATCCAGTTTCCCCGGTTGTTAACATCTTATTTTCCTGTGGTATATTTGTCACAACTGATGAACCAATATTAGTACATTATTATTCACTAAAGCCCATACTCCAGATTCCCTCACTTCTTACCTAATCCAGCTGGAGCTTTGATTTCTTTCCTTCCATCCTCTTCCCCTGAATTTTTTTTTTAAAGATTTTATCTATTTATTTGAGAGAGAAAGAGAGAGAGGGAGCATGAGTTGGGGGGAGGGGCAAAGGGAGAAGCAGACTCCTTGAAAAGCAGGGAGTCCGATGCAGGACTCGATCCCAGGACTCTGGGATTATGACCTGAGCTGAAGGCAGCCACTTAACCGACTAAGTCACCCAGGTACCCCTCTCTTCTCCTGAATTTGCCTTGACCTAGGCCTGATGCTCTGCACCTGAGGCCCCTCTCCTCTCTCAGCCCTGTACATCCACGGTTCTCTCCTCCTCAGCCCTAACCCCAGGATTGAGACCACCAGCAGGTGAACCTGAACCCTAGAAGCCCCAGTGACCTGCACTTCTGACTGGCGCTTGTCCCTAGAGCTATCTCAGTGTTTCCTGCAACCATTGTGTTCTTCCCTCTGGAACTCATGCTAAGTCTAGCCATATCACATTCTACCAAATTGGAATGGTCCTGTACATACTTGGCTTATTCAGAAATCATTTGGTTTCAGGTGACTCATTTACTCACCTTAAGATCTGAACAAAAACAGGGGTCATTTATTGGCAGGTATATAACAGCGTTGGATAAAGAGCTCCTAAGAGCACAGACTCAGTTATTCAACAGCCTGTTGGGGCGGGGCGGGGGGTGGGGGGGCGCCTGGCTGGCTCAGTCAGAAGAGCATGCAACTCTTGATGGTGGGGGTCGTGAGTTCAAGCCCCACGTTGGATGTAGAGATTACTAAAAAATAAATAAATAAACTTTAAAAAAAGGCATCGTTCAACTGCTTGTTGGACAAGTTAGTTTACCTTTCAGGGCTCAGTTTCCTCATCTGTAAAATAAGGATAATAGTGGTGTCAACTCCATACATTGGGTGAGGATTAAAGCTAACACACGCTGAACACTTAGAACAGTGTTTGGCACAGTGAGCACTCAGTCGTCCTTAGCTATAATGAAGATGATGATGATGATGAAAACGGTATCTCTAGGAAGAACCAAGAGGTAGGAAGAGTATTAGGAGCAGCACAGAAAAATAGGAAAGGAGGTTCTTCTCAAATTTTCTTTTAAGGCTACAGGATCTCCCTCTCTCTTGCTCTTCTCTGAGTGTTTGATTCCTTCTGCTGTCCTCTGCAGGCTGGGACATAAGGTAGAAAATGAAACTGAAGTGTCCAGCGTCCCCAAGCTAGGAGACTCGGTGTCAGTGTTCACATTCCAAATTTCTGGAAGAGACAAACAGAGAACCCCTATCAGGGTGGGGCAACCTCCAGGGGTCCCGCAACTGTGGGTATGTGTGGGTGCTCCTGTGGAGCCAACAGATTCTAAGGTTTCCTCTCCCAGGCTGAGCGAGTGGCAGGTTCTCTCAAAAGAGGGTGTAGTAGGGGGCGCCTGGATGACTCAGTGGGTTAAGTGTCTGCCTTCGGCTCAGGTCATGATCCCGGGGTCCTGGGATGGAGCCCCACGTCAGGCTCCCTGCTCAGTTGGAAGCCTGCTTCTCCCTCTCCCTCTGCTCCCCGCCCCACTCGTGCTTTCTCTCTGTCTCAAATAAATAAAATCTTTAAAAATAAAAAGGGGGGTGTAGTAGTTATCCATTACACCCCACAAGTAACCCCCAAACTCAGTGGCATCAAACAACAATACTCATTTATTATCTCTCAGGGTTTCTGGGAGCGTTTGGGAGCAGCTTAGCGAGGTGGTACTGGCTTAGGGCATCTCATGCCCGCAGTCAGATGCTGGCCAGAGGTGGTACCACGTCAAGGACTTCTACGTTCCCGTGTCTGGCACCTGGGCTGGGAAGACTCAAACAGCTGGGGGCTGGAACAGGGCATCTCTCTATTTCTACATGGTCTCCCCACATGGACATTCCGGCATGGCAGCTTCAGGGTAACCAGCTGTCCTATATGGGGACTCAGGACTCCAATGGCTCAAGCATGTGACCCAAGAAGGAGAGAAATCCCGATGGAAGCCCAATCACCTTCTAGGATCTAGCCTCAGAAGGTCACTGAACATCACTTCTTTGCTTATTTGTTTGGGCAAGGCAGATAGAAAGATCTACGTAGGTGTAAGGGGAGGGAACAGAGACACGACCCCCCACCCCCCCGCCTGTCAGTGGAGGCCTGTTGAAGTCACATTGGACGAAGAGCCGGTGGGTTGGGATATTTATTGGCCTGGCCATCTTTGGAAAATACAACCTGCCACATGGGGTTTGCATACAGATTAGGAGACAATGATTGTCACATCTAATATAATACCACCTCATGTCTTCTACCCAAGAATATATTATAAACATTTCTCCACATAATTATTCTTCTACAATATCCTTTTAGAAGAAGTATGCATTTTTAAAATTCATGTAATCAACTACATACTCGTTGTAAAAAAAATCAAAATACAGAAATGCATAAAGAAAAAAGTAGATGGTTTCCTCTTCTCTTCCCTCTAATCATACTCCCTAGGGGTAACAATAGGTTTTATATCTTTCTACACTTTCCTCTCTCTCTCTCTCTTTTTTAAAAGGTTTGTTTTAGAGAGAGCAAAAGAGAGGGGAGCTGGGGCAGAGAGAGAGTGTCTCAAGCAGACTCAGTGCTAAGTGCAGAGCCCGATGTGGGGCTCGATCTCACGACCCTGAGATCATGACCTGAGCCGAATCCAAGAGTCTGTCGCTTAACCGACTGCACCACCCAGGGGCCCTGTATCTCTCTCTCTCTCTTCCTCTCTCCCTCTCTTTTAAAGATCTTATTGTTTTAAGTAATCTGTACACCCAACATGGGGCTCGAGCTGACAACACCGAGATCAAGAGTGTGTGCTCTACCAATTGAGCCAGCCAGGTGTCCCTGTAGTATAGTTTTTTTTTTTTTTAAGATTTTATTTATTTTTTGACAGAGAGAGAGAGACAGCGAGAGAGGGAACACAAGCAGGGGGAGTGGGAGAGGGAGAAGCAGGCTTCCCACTGAGCAGGGAGCCCGATGCGGGGCTCGATCCCAGGACCCCGGGACCATGACCTGAGCCAAAGGCAGACGCTTAACGACTGAGCCACCCAGGCGCCCCTATACTTTAAATATAGGCAGTGTGTTATGAATGTGTGTGTTGTTTAGTTTAAGCTCTGCTTTCCAAAATGGGCTCTTACTGTTGAATTAAGAAGTATTCAAGGTATATGGATCAGCTGAACTATTTTAGAGACGCTCCTCATACTTGCACAAACAGGGTAGTTGAATCTAGGCAGGCATGTGGCCTGGGCTCAGTAGCACTTAAGGCTTGATCTCTAAAGGGGCCTTATCCAGCCGTGAATTTGGACATTCTGGTTGCTTGACGCTGCCTCCAAGGCTAATGGAATCCTGCTTCTAGAATACCACAGTCTTTGCCTCAAATGAACCTTGAACGCGAGGACCAAGCTGGGACCCCTTTGCATACACAGAAGAGGTCGTGCTGCTATTGCTAGGTCTGCTTGTTAATACATACCTGGCTGGTTTGAGCCTGAGACCTACTCTCCTTAAAAGCTGGTGGCAAGGGGCGCCTGGGGGGCTCAGTCGTTAAGCGTCTGCCTTCAGCTCAGGTCATGATCCCAGGGTCCTGGGATCGAGCCCCGCATCGGGCTCCCTGCTCTGCGGGAAGCCTGCTTCTCTCTCTCCCACTCCCCCTGCTTGTGTTCCCTCTCTCGCTGTGTCTCTCTCTGTCAAATAAATAAATAAATAAATCTAAAAAAAAAAAGCTGGTGGCAAGGGGCACCTGGGGGGCTCAGGCGGTGAAGTGTCTGCCGTCAGCTCAGGTCATGATCCCGGGGTCCTGGGATCGAGTCCCACGTTGGGCTCCCTGTTCAGTGGGGAGTCTGCTTCTCCCTCTGCCTCTACCCCTCCCTCCCCTCCCCCCCCACGCTTTCTCTCTCTCTCTCAATAAATAAATAAAATCCAAAAAATAATAATAATAATAAAGCTGGTGGCAAGGTGAGGCATAAATAGGCCCCACCTGCCTCAGATTAATGGCTGGAGCAAGAGAGCCTCATGTGAGTGCCTTGACCAGATTGGCCTTGGTCAGTTCACAACATTATGGATGTATCATAATTTAATTTTCCAAACCTGTCTCAACAGACATTTAAAATGTTTCCAATGTTTTGCCTTTACATGAAATGCGGCAGGACCATCCCTTTAACAGCATATCTGCGCACATCTTTTCAGTAATTGTATATTTCATTGTGTGGATGCCCCCTAATTTACTGATCAAATCCCCTATTTTTGTATCTCAGGCTTTGGCAGAATCTAGATCTGAATTCAGGTCTGGTTGATGGAGAGAAGTCCAAGTCTTTCCCAATACTTCTCGACAGAATTTTCGAGAAGACTGAACCTGGGAGTGAAAGTGCCAGGAACTGATTGTGGATGTTGCTCTTCTCCCGGTTCCTATGTGGGCATTCCATCCCAGACCTCAATTGACTTTTCACCTCTCGGGGTCCGCTTGAAATGATTCTCCACCCTCGTTACAGGTATGATTTTCTGAACAAACACAAGAAATCCTGTTGTTACAAATCTAATTCTCAAACCCAGGAAGGTGCAAAGCTCAGATTGTCAGTATATGGAGTTAAATATAACCTCATGCACTGAGCAATATATTTAACGTCCTAATTAATAATTCAGAGCATCAAGTGCAGTGTGGAATGATATTATGTCTGTCTGCACTGCGTGTTTGTAGGAAAATTTGCTACCTTAACTGCATTACAATCACCTTTCACCCACCAACCAAAAGGCAAACCAGAGACATTGGCCAAGAAGGGGCAAGCATATATTAATGACAAAGGGCAGGAATAACATTATTCTAATATACCAGTGATAACGCTACTGAATAGGGAGGGAACTTCTTTAAATTCCATTTTCTGAGACAATGGAGATTTTGATGTGGATTTTTGCCTTCATTATAGTGTTTTATAGTCTGTGTTCCTGAGAACTGGGTCAGATTTTGCATTATGTCCGTAATTTATTTTGGAATGCCTGATATTTACATTCCTAGGCAAGCAGTGTATATATAATGCCATGTGAATACTAGAGTTTTTAAGTTAGAGGAGGGTTTGTTGTTTTAATTGAAATAACAACTTGGCCCCTCCTTATCGGACATTCTATACATAGTTCAGTGTAACTTAATTTTTTTTTCCTCAGTGAATTCCTCTGTGAATTCCCCTCCTGTAGATTCAATCTTCCCTGCCCCACACAGCTCTTCTCCATGGTCCCCAGACAGCTAAGAGTAAGTTCTATCTTTGTGATCCTCCAGAGTATTTTATCATTCTTTATCTTATACAGCAGGGTGCCTACTTAGTTAGAATTTTAATTTGTTTCGAGGCAGGAGAAGTTGCTTGTTAAAAGCTGTCTGGGTCCTGTTTATAAGTTCATTCAGTACGGTGTTATTTGTAATTGAAAAAGATGGCAAACAACCCGAGAACCTACCAATATAAGACTTTAGGTTGAACAACTTACAGTGTATTCACACTTTGGAATACTCTGCAGCTGTAATAGGAACAGAAAGCCCCCTGGATTGATTATCAAGATTATACTGTAAAGTGAAAAAAAAAATCAAGGAGCCAAGCACTGTGTATTGTATGCTATCATTTCTGTAAAAAGGAGGGGAATATATGGAGAGAGATATATATTGGCTGGTATGGACATAAACTGTTTCTGGAGGAAGCACAAGAAACTGATAAAACTGGTTGTTTGGGGGAGGATCTGGGTGACTGAGAGCGGGTTGGGGGGGCAGAGTTTCTCTACATATCCTTCAGTATCTTTTGAATGTTGAACCATGCAAATGTCTGAACTGTTCAAAACATAAATCCACGACATGGAAATTAAATAAACAAAAGGAAGACACAACGACACAGGCTGTGGACGAGACAGCAGGTCACCTTGGAATTGACAGACTCGAGTCTTAAGAGATCCTTAAACCACCTCTCTTAGTTATGTAAATGCACGGTGACGGGTAGCCCAGGGGAGGGGTCTAACAAGACCTTTCTTTATGGCTGGAACTGGCCAGCCTCTTCCCCAGAGATTGTCCCAGGGCCGGTTGTGTGTGGCTCAAGGGATTCCTGACGTTACAGGGAACTGGGTCTCAGTCCTTCACTTCTGAGACATCTCCCTTCTCTGACGGGTTGAAAGGGTCCTGCTGGGGGTCTGTTGGCCGGAGAGGGGACATGGGAACATTTGGGGAAATGTACCAAGAAGGAAGAAGCTTGACTAGGATCAATACCTTTGGTGTTGGCTGTTGTTGGGGAAGATGGATTCTGGCCAGGGGTGGGGCTGGGCCTGCAAGCTCCAGGTGTGTTGGGGAAATAGGGGCTGAGTGTTTCAGAGGAAAGTAAAGAGCCAGATACTTGAGATCCCCGCTCTGGGCACCTATCCCAAGGGCTCCACAGAGGAAGAGGGTCAGCCTTCCTTGGAGAGCCACTGGGGCCTAGACAGGAGCTTGATTAGCAGTGAGTCAAGGTGGTTGGACTGACCAAGATCACTGGTTTCCATCAGCAAAACCCCCGGGTAGCCACGGCAGCAAGTAAAGAGGGTACCTGTTGGGGGATGGCTCAGATTCTCTAGTTCTTTCTCCTCCAGGTGTTTGGAAGCAGGACCGCAATGGAATTGGACTGGCCTCTTGGATAATTCACCAGAAGAGGAGCAGCAAGAGAGACACTGGGCTTTTTATTAATCTGGGTATGTGGACCCCCAAGCAGTCAATTTGAATATGTAAGTGACTTGAAGGGGAGCAGAATCTGTCATCCCAAAATATGCTTTGGCAAAAAGGTTATATTAGGCTGATTATTTTTTTTAAGAAACAGCGGACAGAAGAAAAACTTTGAAAACCCAGTGAAAGTTACTGTTTTGTAAGAGAAAATTACATGCATAAGGGAACTCTCCATTTGTAAGGGTGTCTCCCTCTCTGTAACAGGATGACTCAATCTCTAGAAACTCTGATCAGTGGAGAAGGCAATGACCTAAAGCTGCACGACGACCGTACTCTTGATTACTGTGCTTTGTCCGATAACTTCCCATAACTGACCTTCCCCTCCCCCGACTTTTTTTTTAAAGATTTTATTTTTAAGTAATCTGTACACTGAAAGTGGAGCTCGAACTCACAACCACGAGGTCAAGAGTTGCATGCTCTACCAAGTGAGACAGCCAGGTGCCCCCACCCCAACATCTTCTTTTGTCTTTAGCAGGAGATGGTATTTAAGGTCATGATTTGGACCATTTTGGGGAGTTACTCAGTTTTCCTGGGTCTCTCCCACGCATATAGGAGGTGTACACGTTATTAGACATGCTTATTTTTCTCCTGTTAATCTGTCTTTTATTATTATTTATTATCTGCCACAAACCTAGAAGGGTAGAGGGAAAATTATTTTTCTTCCCCTACAGACTGAATGATTATTAAGGTGTCATTGTTAATTATTTGAGTGGGGGTGAGATACTGGTATTGCTGTTATGGTTACAAGGATTCCTTGTCTTTAGAAGATACATACTGATGTATTTGTGGATAAAAGAACAGGGTGGCTGAGATTTGCTTCAAAAAAATCCAGTAAGGGGGCGCCTGGTTGGCTCAGTTGGTAGAGCATGCAACTCTTGATCTCGGGGTTGTGAGTTCGAGCCCCATACTGAGTGTAGAGACTACTTAAAAATAAAAATCTTAAAAAAAAATTTTTTTAAATCCAGTAGGGAGGAGGTGGGGGAAGGAAAAAGTGGGTGGGGCATAGAGGAACCAAGATTGGTGGTAAATTGATAGTATAAGTTACATTGGGTGGTTGGGTGATGGGTACATGGGGGTTCATTATGCTGTTCTCGCTTCTTTTGTGTAAGTTTGAACGTGTTAAATGTTAAAAACTATATATATATATTTAAAGACAAAGGCCACATGAATTTATTTAACCCCAAACTGGTAAAAACCTGCCCTATCAGGTATGGTCTATACTATTTGTTCCTTGGCTAGGTTGACCTGTTTGATTTCTTCACCCTAGAGGCACCTCCCTGGAGTGAAGAACTTGTCTTCAACATCTCTCCATCTCAGCAACCAAGTTTTTTGCCGGGCACATGGAGGCAGCAGAGGACAGTGGTTAAAAGAAAGAATACTGGACATACCCACAGCTCACATCTGGGTGCGGCCACTTAGTAACTGGGCAAGGTAGCTTCTCTCTGCCTCAGTGACCTCATCTGTCCTCATCTGGGCAACAGCAATAAAAAAACCAAAAAACCCATATACTTGAAAGGCTATTAAAAGGATCAGACAAGATGATACCTATGGTGTTACATGGTCCCTGATACATAAAAAGACTCACTGTTTGTTATTATTTATCTTGGGCACTCAGAGTATTTACTGAATATGAATGCCTGAATGAATAAAGGTGAGTGAGAGCCAGTATTACTACGAAGTCTATAATTTTGTAATTTGTCTTATTTTGAAAAATGTATTCAATATTTCCTAATGCCCTTAGTTTTAAAGAAAATTGTGAAATTAGTTAAAATGTACCATCTTTTTAAAAAAATGATAGAACATTTAATTTGGGGGGTCTCATTTGTAATAATTGTGGGTGTCCAGAAGAATTCATTCTGAAAACTTATTATTTAGTATATATGTCTTGGTATTCTATAGTCTCAAACTTCAAGGATTTCTTAAAGAGAAATGTAAAGCTTATACTTTCAGCGAATTTATTTTTGAGAAGATTGGATACTTGTTAAACATAACATAGGGATATATTTTTGGCCTATGCTTTGTTAATTAAAAAAGAATTAATTCAAGTAAGAGGCAGCTTTGGAAGGAGGGGAAAATGGGGAGTTACTCATCAATGGGTATAAAGTTTCAGTTACACAAGATGAAGAAGTTCTAGAGATCTGCTGTACAACTATAACTAATAACTCTGTATTGTGCACTTAAAAAACTGTTAAAAGGGTAGATGTCATGTTAAGTGTTCTTAACACAATAATAATAATAATAAAGACTCAACTTTAAAGCTTCCAGTAGAAGTCTGTCCATTCTTTTTTTTTTTTTTAAGTAGGCTCTACGCCCAACGTGGGGCTTGAACTCATGACCCCAAGATCAAGAGTCCCGTGCTCCACCCACTGAGCCAGCCAGGTGTCCCAAAGTCTGTCCATTCTTAAGTTTTTCAGGAAGCAGTAAGCACCAAAAAGTGTTGAGCTAATGAAAATACTTTCACAAATATCAGCTTTCTTAGTCTTGGCCAAAATGTTGCAGCTAAAGAATGCACAACCTCATAGGGGCCACCCCTCTGGTGGAGTCACTAAAGTGGGTTGGGACTCAGCATTAGAGCCTCTAAATGTGATGTTCTCAGTTTACCCAGGGAGAATGTGGCTGTTGTGGATTGAATCATATTAGGTGAACTTGAAGGAGACTGATGGATATAACAACCCCGAAATGGCTCTCAGTATGGAAGATACATTGGTGCTTGGTGCCCAGTAGACTGGTTTCAGAAACCTGTATTATCTTTCCTAGGACACCCTCCCAACCACACACCACACACACACACACACACACACACACACACACACACACACAAGCTTGGGACCTTATCCTTTCTGAACGACCAGGATAGCATCCCTACTCTGCTCTTTGTGCTAGAAAATTGGCCTTTGAAATAAGGCAGCGGTTTTCAGTGACCTATGGCTGCCTAACAAATCATCTTAGTGATTTAAAATAACAACAATCCTTTTCTTATTATTCCTCATGGTTCTGGGGGTTCACAGGGCTCAGCAAAGAGGGTGAATAGGAGGGTTAGAATACAAGCATGACTGTAGCCTATAGCCGGGCAAAATTTCTATGTTGATATGAACTGTTCAGAATAGGCAAATCTATAGAGAGAAAGTAGGTTAGTGCTTGCTGGGGGCTGAGGGGACAGGGGAACAAGAGGTGACTGCCAGTGGGTAGTGGGTTTTTTTTGCGGGGGGGGTGGTGATGAAACTGTTTTGGAATTGAATAGTGGTGATGGTTGCACAACTTTGTAAATATATTAAAAAACCACTTAATTGCACACTTTAAAAGGATGAATTGCATGGTGTGTGAATTATATTTTTTTTTAAAAAGCATTTGGCTGTCTTCTGGTTTCCACTATTGCTGTTGGCAACTATGCTGATGTTCTAATTGTCATTCTTTTATAGGTAATTGTGTCCCATTCCATCCCCCCCCCTCCTGGCTGCTTTTAGAATCTTCTCTTGGTTTTTTGTGTTCAGGGTTTTTTTGTTTGTTGGGTTTTGTTGTTGTTGTTGTTGTTGTTTTGGTTCTACAGTTTCACTGGGATGTGTTTCGATGTGGATTTCTTTTATCCTGTGTGAATTTGTGGGGCTCTCTGGACCTGAAGATTCATACCTTTCATTAATTTTGGAAAATTGTCAACCATTATCCCCTCAAATATTGCCTTTCTTCCATTTTTCCCTTCCGTGACTTCAATTAAACATTTGTTAGACTTTCTCATTCTCTCCTCCATACCTTGCAATCCTTCTTTGATATTTTTCATCTTTCTTTGCCCCATTTTGGGTAATGTCTTAGAACTTTATATTAATACGTTTAGCTACTTTCTCCACCTTTCCACCTGCATGCCCAGTAACATCTCACCTACAGCACGTCCAAAATTAAACTCCTACCTCCCCAACCTCCACCTCCTCCTGCCTCTCAGTAAGTGGTAATTCTGTTCTTCCCGTTACTCAAACCCAAAGCCCAGTGTTATCTTCACCTTTGCTCTTCCCCCTCACACCCGACATTCAGTCTATCAGCAAATTCTGTCTCCTCTACCCTTAGATCTTATGTATAGAGGAGAAAATGTACCCATTTGTTCCAGAAGGAAGAACGTCAGCCAAAATGTGAAAATGGGACCTAATTCCTTAGCAGTAGAGCAGGAATTAAGAGGAGCGTGTATTTTTTTTTAAGATTTTATTCATTTGAGATAGAGAGAGAGCACAAGCAGGGGGGAGGAACAGAGGGAGAGGGAGAAGCAGACTCCCCACTGAGCTGGGAGCCTGATGCAGGGCTCAGTCCCAGGACCCTAGGATCATGACCCGAGCAAAAGGCAGTTGCTTAACCAACTGAGCCACCCGGTGCCCTAGGAGCATGTATTTTTGACTGGGTATTCCTGTCTGGGTTCTGAACACAACTGTTTGATCTACACAGAACATTCTTCCAGGAGGGTTGATCTCCTCAGTAGACCAAAGTATAGGCCAAAAAACTGTTTAGGAAGCAGAGAATTAGAACAAACAAATTTCTATCAAGCTATGGAGGTGCAATAGACTGGTGGTCTTCACTCCAGGCCTCTGTCTAAAGGACTCAGGCCAGTCATCCAGGATTAGTCATCATCAGGCTCCCATCCCAACATCCATCCCTTATGCCCCAGAAATTCTGCTTAGATCTGGCCTCTTGCCTCAGTCCTCACCCCATGCCTTGGTTTGTGCCTCATTATCCCTTTTCAGGACTCGTGCAATGGCCTTCTACCTGGCCTGTCCCCAGTCTCTCTCCTGCCACTTCATCTTCTACCCTCCCACTGGAGTTACTCTCCTAGAAAGACTTGATTTTATGCTACTTCTCTGCTGGAAAACCTCCTTTGGTTCCCCAGGTTTCAGCATCTAATCAAAATGCCTTAGCCTGCCTTTTACACTCCAACACCCTGTGTTCCAGCCACTCTGAACCTCTGCACAACACCTACAACATTTGGTATCTTTAGAGGTGTGCCTTCCTCTGCCTGAAAAGCTCCTCTGCCCCCATCTGCTTAGTAATCACTTACTTGCCATTTAAAAGCTAATTGATATATCACCTCCTCCAGGAAGCCTCTCTGGACTCCAGACAGTGTTCCCCTCCCTTATAGGGATGGACACATTATATTGCAATTATGTGCTTGCACCTACCTCACCTGTGACAAGTGGAACACTTTGAGGGCAATGACCCTGCTCATTCATCTTTTAATCCCCAGAGCCTAACACGGTGCTGGCCTCATGAAGGATACTCAAAAAGGATTTGATGAATGGATAAAAGCATGAACAAATGAGTGACTATTGGACTATTGCGGTACACTACCATTTGGTGATGCCTAACGAACCTCACCCCTCTGTGTTCATGCCCTTGCGTTCTCCCTCCCACATTGAGTCTGGGCCAAGAAGTGATACCTGTCATTTCAGCTCATTACTCAGTGGGCAGAACCAACCACGTGGCCTTGCTAATTGGAAGATGGAGGGGCAGGGGGTGGCGGGAGAGTGTGATACCAGTGCTCGAAGTCAGAACTGGGTAAACAGTGACAAATTCTAACTCTTTAGCTCTCCTCTTCCTAGATTTCTAACCTTTCTAATAATGAGAATTATTTTTATAGACCTCTGCTTCATATGGGGTCTTCTCACATATATGATCCTTGCAAGAGTACTCTGAGATAGATAGCATTGTCATCATCATATTTTAAGGAGGAGAAAACCAAGACACAGAAAATTTCTCAATCTCTCAGCTAGTTAATGAAGAGGGTGGGGTTCAAGCATCAAAGCCAAGGGCTCTCCTCGAGCACAGCAGCCCTGGGCTTGCCACAGCCTGGGCATATCATCATGAAGACTTTCCTGAAAGAGCAAATACTGGGAACAGATTGGGCTTGGGCCAATTTTCAGGCAGCCCCAACTTTTCTCTCTCTCTCTCTCTCTCTCAACTGATTCACTTATATCATTACAAAATCCAGAAAGAAAGATGGATGGAAAGAATCTGACTGGCCAGCTTAGGTCATGTGTCCATCCCTGTAATGGGAAAATGGGGTCATGTTATTGGCAGCTGCATGGACAGGAAGGATTCATTCTTAAAGGAAGAGGAGTGCTGTTACCAGAAGATTGGCAGGCGTGCCATACTGGCAAAAATCGGAGATGCCCACCCTGAGTCTGGAATCAGTAAGCGTTACGGATTGAATTGTGTCCCCCTAC
Organism: Phoca vitulina; assembly: GCF_004348235.1. Lineage (NCBI taxonomy): Eukaryota > Metazoa > Chordata > Mammalia > Carnivora > Phocidae > Phoca > Phoca vitulina. The sequence goes on along the minus strand of NW_022589738.1, from coordinate 13,516,467 downwards.
TTAAAAGATACGTTGGCATCCTAACCCCCAGGACTTCCAAATGTGACCTTATTGGGAGTAGGGTCTTTACAGAGGTCATCAAGTTAAAATGAGGTCATGAGGGTGGGCCTTCATCTAATATGATTGGTGACCTTATAAAAAGGGGACATTTGGACATGGGCCCACACAGGGAGAACACAATGGGAACATGAAGGTAGAGATCTGGGTGATGCTTCTACAAGCCAAGGGATGCAAAAGTCTGCTGTAAAACCACCAGAAGCTAGAGGAGAGGTCTGGAACAGATTCTCCCTCAGGGCTCTCAGAAGGAACCAACCCTACTGGCACCTTGATCTTGGACTTCTGGCCTCCAGAACGGTGAGACAGCGCATTTCTGTTGTTTGAGTCCCCCAGCGTACGGTACTTTGTGGTACTAATACTCCAGGTTGGACAGAGTAGGATTCTGACAAAGGCTGTTATTGTCCCTCTCTATCTCTGACCCATTTCTGTCTCTTCTCCTGTGTCCTTTGCCCCTCAGCATCTACATCAAGGTTCTTCCCCAGCCTGTCTGTTTCCGTCCAATGTCCAGCCAGCAAGGCCACTGTTCCCAAGCCACTGCTGTATGTGTGTTTGGATCCCAGAATCCTGTTCCCTCCAAATGAAAGAGCAGCTCTCCCCTAAGGAGGGGCGGGAGGGAGCGTGGGTATGTCTGGGCCTTACCTGTGTGGGTTGTCCTCTGTGTCACTCATCTCCGGATGGGCTCTGGGGCTGAGGGGCTCACTAACCCCTGCCTGGTGTGGCTGTGGGGCCTGGGGGAAGGTGGTGAGTAAGAACCTGAGAAGACAAATGGGGGGTCTCTGAATCAGGATTTCGATTCAGCTTACTGATGCCCAGAAAGCTACTGTAGGATGAGAAAACCATAGTTTCTAAGTGTCATTAATGCGCTCGAATGCTCTTTGTTTCCCTTGTAAATCTCCTTAGGTTTGGGTAAGATTCCTTTGGACCATTACAATCCAACTTTTTTTTTAAGATTTTATTTATTTATTCGAGAGAAAGAGAGAGAGCACACGAGCTGGGGGAGGAGCAGAGAGAGAGGGAGAAGCAGACTCCTTGATGAGTGCAGACCCCGACTCAGGGCTCAATCCCAGGACCCTGAGATCATGACCTGAAGTCAGATGCTTAACCACTGGGCCACCCAGGCGCCCCTGGATCATTACAATCCATCTTAAACAATGCTAAAGGATATGGTGGGGCTAAAGGTGGTGGTAGGAGCAATCTGTGGCGGTGATGGGCAGAGTGGGGTCCGAATAGCCCACCTGTGGTCTAGAAAGGAAGTTGCAATGTCTGGCTTGGTTGAGGCAAAAGTGAAAGATCCCACAGCCTTCGTCATGGGAACAGCTGGTCAGGGAGCTCCTATAGTGGGCTCTGGGAGCACCTGGAACAGCCTGGTAATCTAGATTCGGACAGAGGCTCGTTTTTTCCTACATGGTCTAAGAGAGGACCCAGCTTAGGGGGAAGCTTGGGGCTGCTGCAAAACTTGGAGCCCAGAGGAGGCAGCTTAGCTTAGTAGCACGGCAGAAATTGCAGCTATTGGATTGCTCGCTTTTCGTGGTGGCTCTGTCACTCATTAGCTGGAAGACCTTGGTGTGGTGAGCACAGCGATGTGAAGAGGCCAAGGTCCCCCTTCAAGAGAAGATGTGTTGCTCTGACTGCCATCAGCAGTGCTGTTGGCGGATAGCCCTCAGCTCTCGGCCCCTTCGGGGACTGTCTGGGCTCCAGAGTGCACCTTGCCAAGGTCATGGCCTTCTGGGGCTGGGCCCCCTCTATTGAGTGACGGCTGCCTGAGTATCAAAATCCGGCCATCTTTGTGCAAAACTCAGGACAACCCAGAAGGGCCTTTCTTGTTCCAGAGCTTCCTGCAGGGGTGACCGAGGCTGTCACTGGGCCTGCATCACAGCTGACTTTGCCCTCTGCCCACTCTCCCCTGTTCCTTTCTCCTTTCCACGGGCCCTAATAAACATCCTGCGTCCTCGCCTCAGAGTCTCCTTCCCTGGGAACCCAACCCTGTGACACTTAGGCCAGTTAATTCGCCTTCCCCAAGCCTGGCTTCCTTCGTCTGGCAAGTGGTTGTGGCAACGCCTTCCCGGAGGCTTGTGACGGAGATTGAATGAGAGACTGTCCCGGCCGTCCTGTTCCAGGCTCCACCGCCAGGACCGAGGATGGATTCGCATTAGTATGTTTAGAGGCCGGAGGCTGCTAGCTGGAAATGACAGCAAGTTGCTGCAAGGGACTGTCTCCTGCTTTAAACCTGCACCTCACTGAGTGCTGCCAGGCTCCGCGTGTTCCTGGCCAGTGTGGCCCGTGTTTGCCAGAGTCCCTCCCGCTGTGCCAAAGGCCGGCAGGCGGTTCAGTGGCGCTAGCGGGCTGTGTGGTGTGACAACCTACAGGGTGGTCCGGAAGGGAAGGGGCGGGCAGGCTGGGGGCCCGGGGTGACCAGCCATCCCTGCAGGAGCCCTTTCTAATCTTGTTGGAGCCCCAGGGTGGGGTAGTGGCCTGGAGTGGAGGCAAGCGAGATATCTAGGGGGAGCTGTTGTCCTCAGGGGGCTCCAGCAGGACCTTGGTCTTCTGTAAATGCCCTCAATCCCTTTGAATGTAAAGAGAATGTACCCCGTGCTTGAAGTAGAACACATCATTCCCCCCGCCCTTTTTTTAGGATTTTATTTATTTATTTGAGAAAGAGAGAGAGCGCACAAGCAGGGGGAGGGGCAGGGGGGGAGAAGCAGGCTCCCCACTGAGCGTGGAGCCCAATGCGGGGCTCGATCCCAGGACCCCGAGATCAGAACCTGAGCCCAAGGCAGACGCTTCACCGACTGAGCCCCCCAGGCGCCCCCCAGGTCATACCCTTACGTTCTTTATACACACATGCCGATGTGCAGCAGCATTACCTAAACCCCCTTTCAAGTATGGTTTGATGCCAAGTGTACACGTCACAGAGCAAGAGCAAACAATGTAAATAATAGGGGGCTATTCTGTTCCTGGCCCCCCCCCCCCGTTTACTCAAAAACTGAGCTGGAGGCCGAAGCCACAAATCTTCTAGTTCCTTCGCTGCTTTCCATTCAAATATGTCTCTCCAGTCTCGCCAAGTTATACCGGTGTGTAGGGCACACATTTTTTCACAGAGTATGGCCCCTGCGTGCAAGCAAACTACTGACTGCATGAGGAGCTCACCCTGAGAGGCAGTGACCTTGCCGTGGAGGACTTAGTGCCGAGCTCCGGTAGGGAGGTTGCTGTCCAAGTCATTTTCAAGGGCAATTTTGGCTCTCGGTGATTTCCTCTCACTGCCTGTCTTTAGAGGCCACACCCTCCAGAGGGTGCAGTTTCACTACACATCTGTTGGCAACACTTAGGATCAGTTCAATTTCCCAGCAAGAGCTAAGATGCTGAGATAAACCCATCCTTGTCCGTAACGCACCGGCCCTCTTGTCTAGTCGTTTCTTTATGATGCCATTTCTAGAAGGAGATGTGATGGTTAATTCTATGCATCAAGCTGACAGGGCCCCCCGGGGGTGCCCAGATATTTGATTCAACAATATTTCTGGGTGTATCTGTGAGGGTGTTTCTGAATGAGATTAACATTTGAATCAGAAGACTGAGTGAAGCGGATTCCCCCCCCCCCAACTCCTTGAGGGTGGGCCTCATCCAATTCGTTGAGGCCCCCCACCCCAAGAGAACAAAAAACCAGAGGAAGGGAGGGTTTGCTCTCTGTTTGACTGTTGAGCTGAAACATCGGTTTTCTGCCCTTGGATTGGGACTTCACACCACTGGCTCTCCCGGGTCCCCGGCTTGCAGACAGCAGATCGTGGGACTTCTCAGCCTCCAGAATCACGTCAGCTGATTTCTTATAATAAATCTCTTTTATTGGACCATTTGTGTTCATTCTCCCTATCTGTATCTGCTAGCTTTGAAGGCAGACAGAATCGGTTCCAACTCAAGTCCGACCTCTTACTAGCTGGCCAGCTTCTTAACCTCAGAGCATTCATTTCTATGTCGTAAAACGGGGTCCACAGCACGTTCCACTTGGAGGTTTTCATGAAGATTAAAAGCAATTAACCCAGTACTGATATAGTAAAAACATTGTGTCATTTAGATGAACATTTAAATGAATATCGATTATGTAATTTATATATATATAATATATATATATTTAATGAATATATATATATATATATATATATATATATATATATATATTTCTTTCCTATTCGTTCTGCTTCTCTGGAGAACCCTGACCAATACAATATAATGTCAGTCCATACACTCAGTACATAAAAGCAATACAAAAGGGTTTATGGTTAAAAGTAAGCTCGCTATGCCCCAGTCCCTTCATTCTCCTGAGAGGCAACCCCTGTTAACTGTTCCTTGAGCCCCCTTCTGGAACCAGCCTAGGTCTGCGCTGACTAATATGGTGGCCGCTCTCTGCATGTGACTATTGAGCACTTGAAATGTGGCTATTCTGAATTGCAGTGTAAGTATAACACACGTAAGTCACTGTTCGTATGGATTACATGCTGAAGTGGTAAGATTTTGATATATTGGGTGAAAGAAAATGTCTTATTAAAATTAGTTTCCTTTAAAAAAAAAAAAGGGGGGGAGGTGCGCCTGGATGGCTCAGTTGTTAAGCGTCTGCCTTCGGCTCAGGTCATGGTCCCAGGGTCCTGGGATCGAGCCCCGCATCGCATCAGGCTCCCTGCTCCGCGGGAAGCCTGCTTCTCCCTCTCCCACTCCCCCTGCTTGTGTTCCCTCTCTCGCTATGTCTCTATCTGTCAAATAAATAAAATCTTAAAATAAAAAAACAAAAAATAAAATTAGTTTTACCTGTTTTCATCGTACTCTTTCCAAAGGTGGTTATTAGAACTTTTCGAATTACAACTGCAACTTGCACTGTTTCTATTGGCCAGAGCTGCTCCGTGCTTATTGAAATGCCTGTTTATAGGTCTTCCTCCCCCTTTATTTACCCAAATGGTGGCATCTCAGGCACATAGCAGGGGAAACACATAAGCCAGGCTGTGATTTGTACATTTCTGGGTGCTTCTGGGCAGCCCCCCAGGCCGAAGCTAAATCTCCATGGGCTGGGTAGCAGGCAGAGGTGCCCTGCTGACCTTGGGCCAGGTCCCCAGGGTCATTTGTCCCCTCCCAGGCTGGAGCCTCAGGGCCAAGGTGCCATCTTGGAATATCTGTAGCATTTAGCTGCCCTAACTCAGGCTTTTTCTTTAAAAACTAAATAAATTTTAAATCCACAGTGTCCTCTGGGCCACTAAAGTGTCAACCTGACGCTCCAGGTGGGGCAGGAATGGACCTTCATATTTTCTGTCTCATTCTGAGAGGTTCTGTTAGGCCAAGTCTCCTACATCCAGGGAGGCCAAAGTCGGTTTGGTCTAGGACTATGAGGTGAACTGTATGTCAAGATCAGTGAAATGGAAAAACATGATTTTTTTATAATTGTCGGTGCTTTGCTTCGAGGTTACATTTTGTCTTAGAAAATACAGGCTATTGATTTTTCCCTCTGTATATACAAATCCATTTATAATCCTACTATTTCAGAAAAGTCAAAACTTTAAAAAAAGAAACAAAAAAGATAAAGAAAAAAGAAAAAACCAATTTGGCTACCAGGGAAAAGATACAGGAAGCTAGAGCATGTGAGAATTCCATTAAATTCCACATAGAGGCAGGCAGGTTTGGAGTGTCCGTGCAGGAAAGACTGGCAAGGAAAGATCAGTTGAAACCATCTGCTTCTAGAAGAGGGCCAGGTGCCATCCTGACAGATGGGCACGAATGCTAGCTTGGCATGGAGCCAGCTGACGGTCGGCCTAATGGCAGAGAGCAGAGACTCAGCACATGTGGCGACCACCCAAACCTGGTCAAGACAGGGCCACAGGGGCCTATAACCCCTGTCCGGCTTTCTGAAGTGTAATTCTACGTGGAGGGCCCTACGTGGAGGTTACCAGAAAGAGATAGGCAGGAGGATGCTGTGGGCTACTCGCCTATGTGTTGTCTATGAAGGGGTGAACTTGAAAAGGTTCCTGCTTCGTACTCTGTCAAAATTGCCCATTAGAGCTTAGGCAAACATTTCCCATGGGGCACCTGGGTGGCTCAGTCGGTTAAGCGTCCAGCTCAAGTTCGGCTCAGGTCATGATCTCAGGGTCGTGAGATCGAGCCCTGCGTCGGGCTCCATGCTGAGCATGGAGCCTGCTTAAGATTCTCTCTCTCTCTCCCTCTCTTGGCCCTCCCCTCACTCTCTCTCTCTCTAAAAATAAATAAATCTTTAAAAAACATTTCCCGTGGCCGAGGAACTGTTCCAAGAGGTGGGGTTTGGAAATGAGTTGGTGTTAGCTTGGTGTTGCCAGCTGAGAGCACTTTTTCTCAATCAAAATGGATGCAAACATCGATGACATTTATTGTTTTTGCCCTTTCTTTCCTTTTCAAGAAAACTATTCTAATCCATTCTCACCTGTGATAGCTCACACAGATGGCCACGATTCTCATCCCTCGTTTCATCGGTGTCCTCGGCCGTGTGACTTTGCAGGGCCTTTCCCCGGTGGGCGGGTTGATTTACCACAGCCGTGGACTCTGAGCTCAGCCAGATGACTCACTTTGGCCAATGGACCGTAAGCAAGCATGCCACAGGCTCGAAATGGCTCATTCGTTGGAGTTTGCTCTCTCTTGGGCATCTGCCACCTCCATGTTGATACACCCAGGCTAGCCTGCTGGACCATGAGAGACATGTGGAGTGGAGTAGAGCTGAGGCCAGCGTTGATCAGCCACCAACCAGCTGTCAGTGAGTCTAGCTGAGATCAGCGGAGCCACCTAGCCAACCAAAAGGCTAGACAGCCTGAATTTGCCTTTGGTAGACACAGAAAGAAAAATCCATTTTCCAGCCAATGCTGCCCCACCGATAATATTTATAGAGGAATTGGTGCAAATTTGTCTCTAATTGCTGCAGCCCCAACAGCACAATCCTGGGAGATTTCAGTGACCCAGAGCAGTCATAAATTATGCCGTATTAGAACTATGTATGATTTTATAATCTGATCACCCATAAAACCTTAAGAGCTCCTTTAGAAAAATGTTCAAAAATTACGTGTGGGCAAAAAGCTCCACATATGTAACTAGAGCCAGCTAATGTTTGTTTTAGAAACTTCCATATTTCCTGACTTGCAAAAGTTCACCCTTGCCGACTCAGCAGGGTAATAACATTGGTATCTGCATTAATGTCCTGTGCCTATAACAAGAATCTCTTGCATCCACGTAGAGGTAATTTCAGAAGTTCTCACAGCAGGGTCGTAATTCTTAAATACTTAAAATATTATGTATGTTGTCTTTCCTGATGAATAGAACATTTTTTCATCTTGCTGTTAACAAACTTAGATTCTCTCAAGTGATTGAAAAGCACTCTGCAAGCCTAAAGTTCTATAAAAATTCTAAGTAATAGCAACAATAAAACCTTATTAGCCATTTCGGGCTCTGAATCAAGATTTCCAATCCTTGGCATCTAATTAAACGTTTTACATTCTAAGGGAACACGTAGCATTATACCTCTCTCCAAACGCTTCCTTCCCTGATTGGGATTAGAATATTGGTCAAGACTTTGCACAAGATGCACAAATGCAGCTCGAAATAAAGATGTCTACGGTATTGCTTTCAAACCTTATGAGCCTCGGTCCTGGCTGATGTTGCTAACTGCTGGTGGAATTTGGGGGGCCGGTAGTAAGAAAGCCACGGGTTTCAGATAACCTACGGGCATGCCAGGTGCTTTAGGGATGTTACCTTGTTAAAGTCCCCTACCCGCGTTATGAGGCAGGTACAGCATTATCTCTAATCTATGGAGAAATGAGAGCTGAGGGTCAGCAAGAACCTTTGAGTTCACACTTCAAACTCAGCAGCCCTTGGAACAAAAGTGGTGGGCTTCGAAATCCCAGGTTCTCATATGGCTCCTTTTGCAACTCTCCTCCCATCTAATCCGTGGCTGCGCTGTCCAATATGGTCACCACAGCGACCCCACACGTTTGCAGTGTGACTGGTCAAAGTCGAGAGGCGCTGTGCCAAACACACACCAGCGTTCAGACTGAGTATGAACAAAAAGAATTTAAAATACCAAATACCTCATGAATGATTTTCCTATTGATTACCTATTGAGCAGATAGTACTTTGGATGTATTGGGTCAGGTATATTATTGCAATCAATTTCACCTGCGTCTTTTTACCTTTGGGCGTGGCTACTAGAAAATTTAAGATGGCATATGTGGCTTTCCCCTGGACAGGGCTGCCCTCTAGGAAGAGAGAGAGTGAAGGGCAACCCTGGACAACCTCCAATGGGAGTGGACAACCTCCCAGGCCTGTCTCTGGAGTTGCAGAGACTGAGTGGGAGAAATGATTCCTCAGAATGAAGCAGCAGATGGGCTTGAAAACCAACCACAGCGGCACTCTTAGAATTTGGGTTGAGAGCCAGAGAGTCTCAGTACTGCTCCCTAGCCTGCCTTCTGTGTGTGAGTCCACCTCTGTGACTGGGTTCACAGGCTTCTGAAAGTTTGGATTCTTTGCCGAGTCCAGTTGCCAAGAGCTGGTGGGATCTTTAGTGGTCAGCTGTGAAAAATGAGCCCGGAGGGGGTGGCATTAAACATAGCTCCCCGGCTTTGGCCACGGTTCAGGCACGGTTCAGAAGGGGTCTTTACCTTTCCCAAGGTCACCGTCTTGGGCTGGGTGCCCCAGAGGGCAGACTCTGAGATGGGAGTTTTGCATGCAGAAGGTTTATTAGGGACCCACCCTGAAGGAAGGGAGGGGAGAAGGCAAGAGTGGATGGAGGAATATGTTGAGCTCCAGTCTTCAGGGCAGACTTTGCTGACTCTATGGGGAATGTGAAAGCGGAATGACCCTCGGAGCCACCTGGAGTTGTCAGTCAGTTGGCAGAGACGGGCTACCCTGGGAAAAGGTGTGGCGTTGGCCAGAGGGTCTCCCCTGCAGCTGGGGGGAGTCCTTCATTCCTGATGGGGGTTCCACAGCTACACAGCTGTCATCTGAAGCTAGGTCCCCTAGTCCCTTGTCCAGCACTGCTCTCCTCTTCTGCCCCACCAGAGAACCCAAGGTGCTGTCCGGAGCGGGATACTCGCTCAAGACAGAACAAAATAAATCAATGGGAGCTGGAGCCAGAGAGGCACTTTGCAGGGGAAACAGGCCATGATGTTTCTGATTCCTCTACTTGCTTCGAAAAAGCACCCGTTGTCCCGTGGGATATCGCAATGCTGGAGGACTCAAGGAACGAGGGAGATTTACTAAAGGGTCAGCCAAGAGCTGCTGTGAATGTGGGCCAGTGAGCTTTGGTATGTCCTCTTACACAGATGTAATCTCCAACCTCAGTCATAAGACAAGCTTATGACTCATCAAAGACAAACATTGTGATTCCCACTACTGGAGAGGGAGCTCATGCATCTGCGCGCCCAGGATAGCAGCGTGTTGGCGCTGGGGTTGTGACTTTGCCCTCTCGTCGGCCTGCTTTTCCGGCAAAAGCCCCCAGCAATGAGCCAAGTACACGTCTAGGTCAAGGACCCTCCGTGAAGGCAAAGTTCTCAAAAGAGGTCTAGAAGGGGGTCAGTGCTGGTCACTGGCCCACGCTTTCTGCACAATGCATTCTGAGCTAATGGTGTTGGCCTACAGGTCGGCCACAGTCCCGAGGGGGAGCCGGTGATAGTGTCCAGTGGAAAATGGAAGAAGGGATCCAGGAAGCTTGACTCGATTTCTATCATCATCTTCCGTAGACAAGTCGCTCCGTTTATGGTTAACGTAGGAATAAGTCAACCTTCACAGGGCCCCCGTAAAACTAGATGGAACCATATCTCTCTCAGACAGTTGGGAATGGGGCCCGGTGTTCCAGATAGCGCTCTGCACAGAGCCCTGACTGGGGGGTACGGAGCAGTGCGTGCAAAATAGAAGCCAGGTAATGAAAGTTCCAAGCACAGCAGCAAATAATCAGGCGATTATTGAGCCAAGACTATAGCTTTAAGTCCTGAAACTTCTGAGTCAGAAAATTCTTCTAATAATAGTTAATAAGAACATAATCCTTAACCATAAGGAGCAGGAAAAGTTGTCTAGAAGACGAACTGTGGGCTACAGTTGAGTTAACAAACAAAAACGCAGATTTGTGACGACTTCAACCAAAAAGAATGGAACAATAGTAAGTGCACTGAGGCTTGGCAAAGGGGAGAAGGCTCGGGCAGGAAACATGAAAAACCCCCTTTACCTTGATTAGCTCTTAATGAGTTTTTTGACTAGGCCGAGGGAACACTCTTCTACCTCCATCTTGTGGTCAAACGCAGAACTGCAGACCACTCTGGGTCTTTCCATCCCCCTCCTCTTTTTCTATTTGCCAAACATTCCTGGGCCTCAATCCCCCAAGTGGGAGGCGGCTGATTGAATTTGCCCCACCGGGTCACCTCTGCGGTTTGCAGGTCCCAGCTCTATTACACGATAGAACCATCGCTTGTTGTATTTAGCCCTCTCTTCCCTCTGTCAGGAGATACCTCCCAGCATGGCGGGCTGTGGAGATGTGCGTAGGGTGCAGCCCGTACCAGATCCCAGACAATAGCAAACACATGCAAACTCGAGGAGGAGCCAGGCTTTGTGGGGCCTGAAACGTATACAGTTTTGGGGTCCATCTTTAAGGAAAAGAATGTAAGAGGACCGGTGCAAAATGAGGTATGACAAGAAATCCTGACTCTGAAAGAGTTGACAAATACCTACACCTCACAAAATCCAGACAATGCAATAGAAGATTTTCATTAACTGCCTGACACACCTTGATAGCGCTTTTTATCTTACGATTTTGGGCTGCCTACTCGATCTGTGATCGATCTTTGGGTTGATCAATAATTCCAAAAAAAATATCGAAAGTTAATCTGAAATTAGGGCATACAGGAGCAATTCAAATGTCTGCTTAAATTGCCACTGCATCGTACCGGGCTACGTAATTACGTAACTGAATTACTCTTAGGGGATAAAAATGGACTCATTGGTAAATATGTTTCTTTAGGGTATTTGGCTGTGTCAGTGGCAATTTTGCTGCCGTTGCGTCCGGAACTGCCAGCCTTCACTGGAACAAGAGGGCATCAGAAACCTGAAGATATGGTCCAATTCACTGCAGTGCATAAAACATGCGACTTCCCAGACAGACCTACTCCCCATTTGTTGTACTGCTATAGGTCTGGGCCCCACAAACCAAGAATTCTGGTAAGTTCTATTCCGTATACATTCCAGGAGAAAGGAAAAAATATATATGGTGCATTCATAATTGTACACATTGCATGGCTGAATATATTCCTAGTGGGAGAGAATATCCTTTGTCTAGGCATGAAGAAGAACTAACTCCCTGGGGCGCCTGGATGGCTCAGTCAGTTAAGCATCTGCCTTTGGCTCAGGTCATGATCTCAGGATGCTGGGATCGAGCCCTGTGATGGGCTCCCTGCTCAGCAGGGAGTCTGCTTCACCCTCTGCCTCTGCCCCTCCCCCCCAACTCCTACTCTCTCTCTCACTCTCTCTCAAATAAATAAATAAAATCTTAAAAAAAAAAAAAAAGAACTAAATCCCCTGTTTGCAATTTTTCACATCTGATGATTGGAAGAATTTTCCACAGAGTAGAGTACCGTCTGATTCCATACTTCTCAAGCATTGTTTGTCCTTTACTACTCATATGCTTCTGGTTCTGGGCACCATAGGACATGTTCACATTGAGATACAACCCCTGAACCCCTGGACCTGAATCTTCATGTTACATCACCTGGGGAGTAAACCCAGTGGGTGCGAGAGTGTTCTTGGAAGCTATTCCTGCACTGGGATGGCTAGCGATATCTCTCTCTCTCTCTCTCTCTCTCACACACACACACACACACACACACACGTTCCACTAAACCCAAATTAAATATAATTCCAACTCAATTTCCCCTTAGCTGGATATAAAGAAATCCCCCTAGCTACTCCTATGCTACCAGATCTGAGGGGAAATATGGCCGACAGGAAGTAGGAGTGGAGACAGTGGTCACAGACAGACAGACAGATAGGTGAATAAGATATAACACTGCCTTCCAGAATCTGGCAGACCAGTATTTAAAGATGGCATGTAAGCAGCTACAGTATACAAGGAAAGTGATGGGAAGGGTAAAAATAAAAAACAAGAACAATAATAATAAAAAAATACGCTGACCATCATTGACTACTTACTATTTGCCATATACTTTGCTAACCGTTTTACATGGGCGATATCTTTTAAACCTCACAGCAACTCCAAGAGAGTAGGTACTGTTATTAACAGCCTATTTTATAGATACAGAAACTGAGACTAAGAGAGATTCAACGAGCAATTCCAGGTCACATGGCTAGTGGAGGACAGAGCCTGGGAGTGGGCGGTCTGATCAAGGGTGAGGGGTGGGTTTGCACCAAGACAGGAAAGTGCTATTGGGCCAGTGGGGAGATGGGTAGGAGGTTAGGTGACTCCCAGAAAGCTGGCTTTGGGGATAAGAAACTGATGCTGTTGGTTGACAGGGGGAATGTAGGAGAAGTTGGCTTAGAAAAAGTCAATGAGCTCAGTTCGGCCATATTGCTTTGAAGCATCTGCGGGACACCCGTGTAGAGATGGCCGGGAGGCAGTTGGCAGCTGGATATATGAGTCCAGAGCACAAGAGAAGTGATCTGGGCAGGACACAGACAAGGGTGGGTCATCCGCATGTGGTGGTGGTCGGCTCCAGGGGAGTGACTGAGATCCCCTGGGATATGTTGCATGTGGAGAAGCCAAGCTGGAATCCAGGGAGTAGGCAGAGGAAGAAGGGTGGGCCAAGGAGTGGGCAGCAAGGGGGCAGGGAACCCAGCAAGTCAGGGGGGAAAGCATGTCAAGACGAGCTCTTGGTCACAGTAGTACCCTGTCACAGATAAAGGCTGGGACTCTGGAGTTAACAAAAATAGTCACAATCATCCTGGTGTCTGAGTTTGGTTGTCCCCAAGGCAAGGACTTGCAAGCAAGTAGATTTTAGGAGATTCAGAGAATATGGGGAGTGAGGAAGTGGGACAGGGGAGGGAAGGCAGCCAATAAAGGGAGTGTTACCAAGGCAGTTCCCACCAGGGGCAACTGGTGTTCAGTCCCATGGAATCTCTGGGAAATGGTGGGGGACACACAGCTCAGGGGTATCTGTCGCAGATCAGGTTCTCTGGAGGCAGAAGCCTCGGTGTGGGGCATTTGGTATGTGGGGTAATTATCAGGGACAGCACCTGTGGAAGGAGGGGGAAGAAGCAGGAATGGGCCGAGAGCTGGCTTGAACTGCAAAGCTGGCCTGGCAAAGCCGGGACCGACCCCCTGGGGACCCCTGTGGCCTCTGATGGCCCATCAGAGTTGTCCCACAGTAAGTGAAATGACCCGTTATCGGATGTGGGCTACCTCGGGGCAAGGTGGTTTTCAGCAGTTGGAGACTGTCTCCTGACACCGGGGCAACAAGTCCCTCTGTGAAGGGGACCTGGGGGTGCATCTCTGCGGCCACCGCATTTGCCCTCTCCCGCAGGCCGTGCCCTTTATACACCCCGAGGTCACGGCCGAAGTGAGCCGGAGGTGCGCTCATCTCTCGGCATCGCCGACCTGCCGTATACGCAGGCGGAGCAGAGCTCGCTGGTTCGGGGCTGGAAAAAGCCCGAGCACGTGGACGTAAGGCCCGAGCCTCGTGGGGAAGGGAAAAGCCCGCTGAGGTGCTGGCTCAAGATCCCCCGCTCTGAGCTTTTGTCTCTGCTCTGTCACTTTGCCCCCCCGGGCACACTGGCTGGTTGATCCCTGGGAAGATACCTGACCCAGGCCGGACCAATCAGAATCCTTCCCTGGGATTTTCAAACCGGCGTGAAGGGGAGCCGCCAGATAGAAGGCTCTGGAGCATGTGGGAATCACGTGGGGGGAAAGAATGACATCACTCCCAAAAGAGCAGCTGGGAGAAAGAGCGTGGGGGCCACAAGAAAGGAGTCCCAGGGGCTCTGGTGGCCCGGCTGCATCCCTTTCCTTCTTTCCTTCCCACACCCTGTGAGATCCCCTGCATCCTGCCAATAAAGCCCCCATTGTGCTGAGTGAGGCTGGGTGGCTTCCGCTCTGGGAGCCGAGAGTCCAGCCTTGGGTGGGATGTGAAGAAATACCACGAGAGCCGGCAACTCCTGGAGAGCTCATGATGAAGATGAGAGAGAGAGAGAGAGAGAGAGAGAGAGAGAGAGAGAGAGTGAATGCCAAAACTCAAAGAGAATGCAGGGTCAAGGAAGGGTTTTTTATTTTATTTTATTTTATTTTTCTAAGCTGTGGAAAACTTAAACGTGTTTATGTGCTGAGGGTAAAGAGCCAGTAAAAGCAGCATAAATCATAACAACAGAATATACTAAAACGAGGCAGCGATACAAAGCCATAAAAGCTTTAAAGATAAGGAAAATATGCCCTCAGTAAAAACAAGGGGAAAAGGCAGAGGGAAAATCAGCCTTGCTGTGGACAGCGGCTGTTGGCTTGGGTACGCGCGGTACATAGTCCTGGGCAGCTGCTTCCTCTGCGGTCAGAACAGTTCCACGCCCTTGACCTCCCGTGTCCTTCACCTCTGGGGCTCGCTCACCCAGGCCACTGGGCAGGGGCCCTTTAGGAGCTGCGCCCTGGGGATTAGGACAAGACATGTGCACTCCGGCCAGTACACGGGGCCGTGGGTGCTTACTCAGGACCACAGCTGGGAAGGGGCTGCTGGAGGGCAGGAGACCGAAGATGCAAGACAGAGAGAGAGAGAGAAAGAGGCAGAGAGAGAGAGAATGGCTAGGGAGCTCCCTGCAGAGGGGTGGGCCTGGTGTCCAGAGCCCAAGGGAGAGATTAGTCTGAGATCAGATCAAAGGCTCTTGGCTAGGACATGAGAGGGAAGAGAGAAATCTTGTGTGTCGGGGGGTGGGCAGGAAGTGGACTCCATTTTTCTCTGCAAGTTGAAGGCGAGGATGTCTGCTGAGAGTTATCAGGAATGGGTTAGAAGTGGCAGGAAGGCTTTTGGCTTCAAGTGGCCCCAAACCCAGCTAATAGTGGCTTAAATCTTAAGGACCTTTACTGCTTAGCTAGCAAGAAGTCTGGAGGTAGGCAGTCCAGGGTTTGTCCATGGTTCATCGACTGCATGGAAAACCCAGCTCTGTCAGCCACTCTGCCCTGCCGTCCTTAGCTGGTGGCCTTTCCTTCCCATTCTCGTCACCCTGTGGTGTCAAGATGGCGGCTAAGGCTCCAGCATCCACCGCCTGTTCTAGGAGAGGAAGTCCTGGGCCCTCAGACAATGAGAAAACTCCCCCCCGCCTCCGCCCCGACTCTCTCCTCAGGAAGAAAATTTCTCTTCAGAAGCTTCCCAGGAGACTCTTCCTTTATTAGCCGGGGCTGGGTCACAAACCCATCACGAACATATTACCTAAAATTAAGAGATACTTGCCTAATACCCACACAAAATTGGGTTCTGTTAGCAGAAGCTTGGGAGCTCAAGTAGAGGGGAAAATTTTCAAACAACTGTGAGAGGGAAAGGAGAGAAAGACAGCACTGCCCGACAGCAGTGGGAGTCCAGCTGCCGTGTGGGGCCCAGTGTAAGGGGACCAGGTGAAAGTGGGCAGATGGGAAGAATGGCCCCATTTACACAGAAGGCTCCCAGCACAGTCCCGGGCAAAGTCGAAGACGCTGACCTCTATCAGCCGCCACCAAAACCTCACAAGACGGAATCATCAAATTCTGAAGCACCCGCTGGCCTGACCATCACGTACGACCAACACTCGGGGTTTGGTTGTAGGAGAAGGAAATCACTCCAGCCATTTTAAGTGGAAAGGAATTCGAGTCAGGGTATTCGAGGTCAGGAATGACTCTCAGGATGGCACCACAGAATGACTGGCCTGCCCGGGGAGCTACTTTACGTCTACCTTAACCAGGAAGGTTGAGAATTAGAAAGTTCTGGGGGGACGGGTTGCTTCAAGAGCGTGCTGCTTTAGCTGTGCGTGATCCAGGGATCAGGAAGGCCCTTATGCTGTTGCCTCAATTGCCAGTGGACACTCCCGAGGCCAGTGTTGGGCCCTGGCAAACTGTTCCAGAGACTCACTGGCCCTGAACCCAGCCACACTTGTCAATGGAACGCGGCCTCAGCCTCACTCCTGCCCTCCGAGTCACCCACAGGAGCATCTGATGGATAGAGCGCAATCACTCAGAACCCTAGGTTTCCAGGCTTGGCAGGGCGGACAGACACAGGAGGAGGGCGGCGTGGATGGCGAGAGCACCAATCCTCCCCATCCCCTGCAACATTCTAGGAACTTCCCCTTATCCCAAGGCTGCTTTGAAGACCTTTTCGTACTTCAGATCACAAAAAGCTTTCCTAATTCTTTTTTTCCCCCCTTTTAATTTATTTCTAACTGTGGTTAAAAAAAAAGCCACATAACCTAAAGTTTATTATCTTAACCATTTTTTAGTGTACAGTTAAGTAGTGTTAAGTATATTCACGTTGTTATGCAACCAACCTCCAGAACTTTCTCATCTTGCAACACCAAAACCCATTGAACAATTCCCCACTCCCTCTCCTCTGAGCCCCTGGCAACCACCGTTCCACTTTCTGCTTCTGTGAATTTGACTACTCTAGATACTTCAAATAAGTGGAATCATACAGTATTTGTCTTTTTGTGACTGGTTTATTTCTGGCGAATGATTCTTTTAAGAAATTACAAATCTTTGCTATAATGAGCTGAAGCAGACACATTTCACATTCTCAACAGCACAGCTATAATGCATCAGCCCAAAGGCATCCCTTTAAGCCAATTTTATAATGATATGTCTTCTCCTTTTTTTTTTTAATAACCTGGGATGGGCATGGAACTCTCAAATGAGTGGTCAAGGAAACCCTCCCCACAGCAGGGAAGATGCTATTCCAGCACACTTCCTGTGGTAGGCAGAATTCTGAGGTGGCCCCTGGGGGTCCAGGCTCTGTAGAATTCCCTCCCCTTCAGTGTGGGAGGGACTTCTGGATATGATAGCATGACACTCCCGTGGTTAGGTGATGCTATATTGCAGTGGACTTTAAGAGAGGGAGATTGTCCTGGGTGGGTCTGACCTAATCAGGTGAGCCTTTAAAACAGACTGGGCTCCTCCGAACGAGAAGGCTCCAGTGCCTACGGGACATTTTGTGTCAGGGAGAGTCTCCATTCCTGGCCACATGGCAAGGACCTGAGAGTGGTCTCTAGGAGCTGGCCAACAGCCATCAAGAAAATGGGCCTCTCAATCCTACAACTGCAAGGAACTGAATCCTGCCAACAATCGGAATGAACCTGAAAGGGGACCCTAAGCTCCAAGCAAATTCACTGCTCTGGCTGACCTTTCACTTTAGCCTTGTGAGAACCTGAGCTGAGGATCCAGCCATGCCAGGCCCCAGCTTCTGACCTACAGAACCATGAGCTAGTTAATAAGTAGCTGTTGTTTTGAGCCCCTAAATTTGTGGTGCTCTGTTACATAGCCAGAGAAAACTAGTACATCTCGGTTCTGACTCTGGGCAGTTTACTGTGTGACCAAGGACACACCACTCACCTCTGAGCTTCAGCTTCCCAGCCAATGAAAACAGTAACTCCTGTCCTGCCTGCAGGATGAATGTGAACATCAAATTAGTTAACGTATGGAAAAGCTCTTGCAAAGTCAGAAAGCGGCTCTTAAATGGGATGTTTACTATTGTCATATTAAAAATAAACCTCTGGGAACCTGGGTGGCTCAGTCGATGAAGTGTCCGCCTTTAGCTCAGGTCCTGATCCTGGAGTCCCGGGATCGAGTCCCACATCGGGCTCCTTGCTCAGTGGGGAGTCCGCTTCTCCCTCTGCCCCCCACCCTGTTCTCGTGCTCTCTCTCTCTCTCTCAAATAAATAAATAAAATCTTTAAAAATAAAAATAAAAATAAATAAACCTCCAACTTTGACCACAGGAAATGATTTAGAATCAACCAACCCAGGGCCAATAAGCCCCCATTTTGTTACAGGGCCTCGGCTGGATGTGAGTGTGCTCGGCATCGGACCTGGCAGGCTTGGGGAATGGATGGTGTCTGCTGCCCTCCTTTTGAACACTGCAACCTGCGTGCCGTTTTGTCTCTACGACAGAAGTGACACAGGCAGAGGCCTTCACATTTGTTTACCTTTTTTTTTTTACCTTCCCAAAGTAAAAGATACAGAGATTTTATTTTTCACTTGCTAGAAAGTTCTATGCCTTCTAGAACCCTGCCGCTCTCCCTCTGACAGGGAAACATTGCCCTGTCCGCATGACTCTGAGCTCCCCTTAAATCCCATGGTTGCTGCCCTCTTAAAATATTATTATCATTGTATCTGTTTTCTGCAAGTTAAAATCTTTTTTTTTTTTAAGATTTTATTTATTCATTTGAGAGAGAGAGAGCGAGAGAGCACAAGCAGGGGAAGGGGCAGAGGGAGATGGAGAAGCAGACTCCCTGCTGAGCAGGGAGCCCAAAGTGGGGCTCGATCCCAGGACCCCGGGATCATGACCTGAGCCGAAGGCAGACGCTTAACCCACTGAGCCACCCAGGCGCCCAAGTTAAAATCTTTAATGGACTAAAAATATCTTTCGCTTATGATTATCAAATTAGAGTATAATACTTAATCCATTAATCCATTCTTCTTTTTTAAAAAGTCAACTCTACACCCAATGTGGGGCTTGAACTCATGAACCCGAGGTCAAGAGTCGCACCCTCTACCGACTGAGCCAGCCAGGTGCCCCCATGAATCCATTCTCTAAAAATTTGTTTTCATTTCTCCTCCTGCCCTTTCCACACACCTGCTAGTCAGTGTTTACCTTCTTAAATGTTTTGTAAATATTTTATACAACAGATCCATGCAGTGAATTATGGGTTTTTTTTTTTTTTTTTCTTGCACAATCCTTTCCCTGGAGTTAATAGTCGTTTGGCTTTTGGTTTTCTACATACTTATTAGTAACGCAACTGTACACTTGGCCAGATATTTAAATCTCTGAAGACATCCAGACACATCAAGTATTCAATCGATTTCATCTTGTGGAAACTCTCCCTCCTGGAGTCTCCTGATCTGTCCCCATCTGAACCGGCGCCCTCCGGACCTCGTACACCCATGACTCTTAGTATTGTATATCGAGCGTTTATTCTTCGCCACGGTGATATTTGAGAATCACAACAACCTTACGAGGTACAGATTTCTATTCCCAGGACACTAAGTCTTAAAGAGATTAAATAACCCAATTAAAAGATGGCTAATAAGTGGCAGAACTAGGATTTTAACCCATGATTGTTTAACTCCAAACCCTGGGTTGGTTGATTCTAAATCATTTCCTGCAGTCAAAGTTGGAGGTTTATTTTTCAGATGACAGTAATAAACTTCACATTTAAGAGCCGCTTTCTGACTTTGCAAGAGCTTTTACATACATTAACTAATTTGATGTTCACATTCATCCTGCAGGCAGGACAGGAGTTACTGTTTTCATTGGCTGGGAAGCTGAAGCTCAGAGATGGTGAGTGGCATGTCCTTGGTCACACAGTAAACTGGAGGCAGGACCAGTGTCAGAACTGAGATGTACTAGTTTTCTCTGGCTATGTAACAGAGCACCACAAAATTAGCGGCTCAAAACTACAGCCATTTATTTTTTTTTAAGGATTTTATTTATTTGACAGAGAGCGTGCGAGCACAAGCAGGGGGAGTGGGAAGGGGAGAAGCAGACTCCCCGCTGAGCAGAGAGCTTGATGTGGGGCTCGATCCCAGGACCCCAGGATCATGACCTGAGCCGAAGGCAGATGCTTAACGACTGAGGCACCCAGGCGCCCCAACAACAGCCACTTATTAGCTCATAGTTCTGTAGGTCAGAACTGGGGCTTTTCCCCCAGTACTATCCTAATGTACAATTTATATGCAGTAAAGAGCCCAGATCTTAAGTGCACACTTGATTACTTTTTATGTATGTATATACCTGTACACATATACAATGTGTGTGTGACCAGCACTCAGCTCAAGCTACAGAACATTTCCATCACCCCCAGAAAGTTCTCTTGGGTCCCTTCGCAGTCAATATCACCCCCTCTTTGCCTCCCAGAGGCATCTGCTATTATGACCTTTACGACCACAGACTACGTTTTGCCTGTTTTTAAGCTTCATATAAATGGAAGCGTGTACTCTTCACTCTTCTGTGTCTGGCTTCTTTCCCTCAGTAGAGTGTCTGGGCAGTTCGTCCATGTGGTTGTGTATATCTCTGCTTTGTTCTTTTATATCCCATTGTATAAATATCTCTTCCACTGTGGATGGGCATTTGGGCTGTCTGAAGCCTGTGCTCTTAACCACTAAAGCTAGGTCTAAGGTAAATATCATCCTGCTGATTGACTTAGCTTGGATTTTGCTTACCAAGGCTGGTAGGGTGGCTGGAGCAGATTCATCGTCAGGAACCCAGGCGAGGACCTCGGAGCTTCGCAGGGGGCCGGGCTCTGGACCACGCTGGCGAGGGCATGAGGCAAAACACCTTTGCCTACCAGAGGCGGGACGGGCCCGCTGCATCTGAATGCTGGCTCACCCTCCCAGGCCAGCAAGAGCTTGTCCCTGGAGGTGAATTGTTTTGAAATCTCCATGGAGACCGGAGAGAGCCCCCCACCCAGTTCCCCCGGAAAGTCCCTGAGCTTCCACCCATCAAGTTGGCAGGGTTAGGAGGGGTTGTCTGGCCTCAAAAGCCATTTGTAAAGCTAACAAACAAATCACAAGGCAAATTGAGTCCGGTCTGTTTCTGGGTGAACCCAGAAATAGTTTCATTGTGGGCTTAAGGGTGGGATTGCTAAGGCGCAGGCCTGTGGGGTCACCCGCACAAAGCCTGGGGAAGTTTTATGGGCCCTTGGTGGACTTGCGTGCCTGCTACAATGAACATACCCAACAAAGGGGCCCTTTAAAGAAGAGAAGTTTTATGGCCTTCCACAGCAAGCTGGGGCTTGTTCTCTGGCTTTGGGGAGGAGGCGAGGGGGAGGGTGATTTACAGCAGCTGGGGCACCTCCCCTCCTGTGAACTTCTCTGGGTTAAAACCTGCATCTGGTGGTCTCCAGAAGACTGCAGGCTGGTCTATGGTGAGCAGCTGGGGGTGACAGCTTACAGCCGCAAAGATGATTAAAAGCCTGGAAAACGGGACTGATGGGCACTCTTTAAAAGAACCTGGATTCTTCAGCCTGGAGAAGTAAAGATTAATACCCACGCTCGAGTATATAAGGGGCTCTTACGCTGAACTTGGTGGCTAGCTATTCTCTCTCTCTCTCTCTCTCTCTCTCTCTCTCTCTCCCTCTCTCATTCTCGGAAAAAAGAAAAAAAAAATCCTAAGATGATGAAGTGGTTTGAAATTCCAGCAGGAGGGATTGAGGGTTGAGAATAAAAAAGCAAAGGTCTGACAATGAGAATTAAATGTGGGACTGGGTTACCATGGAGGCTGATGGAAGCTTTTCTGCATTGCTGTGCAAACAGACCGGAAGTGCCTAAAGGTCAAGAAGAGACAGGATGACTTCTCAGGCTGCTCATTTCTGCATGGTTATCTTAGTGTGGTTTCCCCAAGGAGCACACCCTGAGGCGAGGATGTAGGTGCAGGTAGTTCACATGGGAACAGGTCCCCAGAAGCACAGTTATGGAGGGGGGGAGGTGAGATGGGACAGGGGAAGGCTGACTAAGGCTGAGCTACACAGCACGTGACCTCTGTGGGCAACTGGGGCACAGTTGCTCTGGGGACTCTGGGAGACGGTGTGAAGCAGAATTGTTCTCCCAGAGGAGCGAGGAAGCTGGGGTACTTAGTCATTGACTCCCACTGCTAGTTGGTTGAGACTCATTCCATTTCCAGAGAGTCCTATGGCTATTTACTTGGGTAATGGAGCTGTAGAAAAATGAAACTGAGCAGACTTCTCTAGGATTGTGGGTACAGACATGAATACCAGGGACACAAAATTCTACCATGGGCCCTCTATGGAATGGCAAGCGCATGCGGACCAGGTAATAAATAGAGGCCAGGCCCAGGTCTGACTAGTGGTGGTTCCACTGGGTCCATGAACCCACCCAGTGGTTATTTCTCTGCTCCCTGAATGTCTAATTGGAATGGACATATTTAGTGGTTAGCAGAGCTCCCATTGGTACTGGGGTTTTTGGCCTAGGGAGTAAGGGCTCCCACAGTGTAGGAGATGAGGTAGAAGCCCGTGAAATGCACCCCCCACACCCCAAGCCAAGAGAGTGAATCATCAACAGTATCACACCCGGGGGGGATGGCAGAGATTAGGGTCACCCTCAGTGATATCAGGAATGCAGTGTTGATGGTTCCCAACATAATCCCCATTTAATTCGTAAGTCTGGTGCCTAAAAGAACCAGATGGAGCATGGTGAATGGGAGTGGATCACTTGATCGAGCGGCCCTAATTGCAGCTGTTTTACCCCCATGTGGCATCTTTGCTTCCAGCACATGGTATATGGCCACGGATCTGGCAAATGCATTCTTTGCTATCTGGTTAGGGAGTTAAGATGGCGGAGTTGTAGGGGACCCTAAATTCGTCTGGTCCCTGGAACTCAGCTAGATAATTATCAAAACATTCTTTGCTATCTCTAATGGCTTATATTCTTGTGGGATGGACAACAGTAGACATGGATGGTCTTGCTCCAGGGCTATGTCAACTTTCCCAGCCTCTCTCAAAACATAATCTGAAGAGCTCTGGGCCATCTGGACATTTTGCAACACAGCACGTGGATGTACCATGTTGGTGGTGTCTTGTTATTTGGAACAGATGAGCGACGAGGGCTGAGTATGTTGGAGGTCTTGATAAGACACATGAACTCCAGAGAATGGGAGATAAACCCTATGACAATTGATGCCCTATCACATCCATGAAGCTTTGAGGGACCCAGTGGACTGGGGCATGCTGGGACAGCCTCTACAAAGTAAAAGGCAACTTACTGCATTGTGTCTCACCACTCAGAACGGAGTGCCATATTTGGTAAGCCTCCCTGGGGTCTTGGGGTGGCATGTTCTACACGTGGGGATACCCATTAACTGGGTGATACAGAAGGCTGCCAACTTGGAGTAGGGCCCAGACCAGGAAAGAACTCTTCAGCGAGTCCAGGCAACAGTGCAAACAGCCTTGGGTCTTGGGCCATATGACCTTCTAGTTGAGGTAAGTGTGGTGGGATAAGATGCTAGATGGAGTTTATGGCAAGCCCCAATAAAAGAATCACAAGCAGGGGCGCCTGGGTGGCTCAGTCGTTAAGCGTCTGCCTTCGGCTCAGGTCATGATCCCAGGGTCCTGGGATCAAGCCCCGCATCGGGCTCCCTGCTCAGCGGGAAGCCTGCTCCTCCCTCTCCCACTCCCCCTGCTTGTGTTCCCTCTCTCGCTGTGTCTCTCTCTGTCAAATAAATAAAATCTTTAAAAAAAAGAATCACAAGCTAGGTGCCTGGTTCTAGCTTCTGGAGCAAGACCATGCCGTGCCATTCAGAAAACAGCTCCCTGCATGCTACTGAGCCCTGATAGAGCACCTAAATATGGGATGTCAGGTGACTATGTAATCAGAACTGCCCATTATAAGCTGGGACTATAAGACCCACCAAATCATAAGTTTGGGTTGGCCCAGTAGCAATCCACTGTATGATAAGAGTGGTATTCTTGGATTGGGTACCAGCAGGACCAGAGAGCCCATGTAAGCTGCACAAACAGGTGGCCTAGATGTTCATATCATCCACCACTGTTGCACCAGCATCTCTCCCTCAGCTGACCTCAAATGACCACATTTGGGGGGCCCCTTAAGACCCATAAGGGAGGGGTGCCTGGGTGGCTCAGTCAGTTAAGCGTCTGCCTTTGGCTCAGGTCATGATCCCAGGGTCCTGGGATCGAGCCCCGCATTGGGCTCCCTGCTTGGCAGGGAGCCTGCTTCTCCCTTAGCCTCTCCCCCCAGCTTTTGATCTGTCTCTCACTTTCTCTCTCTCAAATAAATAAATAAATAAATAAACAATATCCTTTAAAAAAAGACCCATAAGGGAAAAGGCTGAGGTTGAGTCACAGATGGGTCAACTTGGTACGCTGGTGCAAGCCAAAAGTGGATTGCTGCCTCATGATGGCCCCACTCAGGGATGGCCCTGAAAGACAGAAGCAAGGAGAAATCCTCTCAGTGGTCAGAGATCTAGGTGATGCACCTGATAATTTACCTTGTGCAGAAAGAGAAGTGGCCTAAAGTAAGAAAATATAGACTCATAGGCAGTGGCAAATGGCCAGGCTGGCTGGTCAGGTCCCAGGAAGGAGAAAGATTAGAAGATGAGGGACAAAGAGGCCTGAGGAAGAGGCATGTGGAGGGATGTATGGGGGTATGCACAAAGTATGATCTTTCTATCACACATAAATAACCACCAGAGAGTGTCTACCACAGAAGGGGCGCTAAGCAACCACGTCAGTTGACATCAGCCATCTTCTGTCATTGGCCACCCCAATGCTGGCACAGTGGCATAGTAGGTGCATGAATGAAGTAATCGGGATGGCAGTGATAGAGGTTATTCATGGGTCCAACCACATTGGCTCCTTCTCACTAAGGCTGATCTAGCTACTGGCACTGTTGGACGTCCGACCTGTCATTAACAGAGACCAATGCTAAATTTCAAATATGGCACCATTCCTCAAGGAGAGTGGTTGTCCACTTGGTAGCAAGTTCATTTCCACCCTGAAAAGGGCAATGATTCATCTTGACTGGGACCAACATGCAAAATGGGTTTGCCTCTCCTGTCCACTGGGCCTCAGTGGACGCCACATTTGGGAGGACCCTTACGACCAGCTGATGGATAAGGGAAAAGGCTGAGGTTGAGTTCGCACCAATCCCAAGGGCTTACAGAACCTTTGATTTACCAATGTGGATTCTCACATAAGATCACCTCAGACAAATGAACAAATGAGGCATGACAGTGGGCACATGACCACAGGATGCTCTGGTTCTATCCCATTCTGCACTGCCCAGGAGCTGTTGGCATGATAAAACAGAGAAATGGCCCGTTTGGGTGCTGCTGACGCACCAGCTTGGAGGACATATTCTGCAAGGATGGAATGCCATCCTCTGGGACATTGTACCTACTCGGAATCGACAATGATTATATGGTGCTCTAGCCCCAATAGTAGGATATGTGGATCCAGGAACCAAGACGTAGAAATAGGAGTGGCCCAATTAATATCAATCCTGTTAATGCACTCTGGGAATTTATGCTTCTGGTCCCCATCATGTGGATCTACAGGTCTCGGTTCTCAGAAGAGGAATGCGTACCTTAGGGGATACAGTAAGGTTTTTGTTCAGCTTTAAGATTCAGTGGCCTCCCAGTCTCTTGGCCTCTTGCTGAGTGACCAGCAGGCAGAGAAAGGAGTCATCACCCCGGCAGCGGCGGTGAAGCCTCGATCATTAGGAGGAGATAGAGCGGCTGCTACGTAACTGGAACAGTGAGGAATCTGGCTCCGGAATGACCCACGGAGGGATCTATTGGTGCTCTCATGCCCAATATTAATGATAAATGGACAAGCACGGCAGTCACAGCCTAAGAAGGCCACAATGACCCAGGGTGCAGACCTTTCAGGCGTAAGGGTCTTTATCACCTCACCAGGAAAGGCAACTAAATAAAAGCGGTGGTAGCAGAGGGGAATCTATAGAAGATGGAGGAGGAGGAGGAGGAGAGGAAGGTGGAGAGCAAGGAGGAGGGGGAGGCGGACCTCTTATGGATTCAAAATCAACTGCAGCAGCAGCAGGGACTATAATTCTCCTACTAAGTCTTCTCTTAATTTTCCCAGAAAACAGGACTCCGGAAGCGTGGACAAGCTTTCCCCAAGCGGAGTAAACTCATTACAAGCAGCAAGTGAATGCAGTGGTGCAAGGGGTGGACTGTAGTAGATACTATTGTGTTCTACCCAGATCCCCCCCTTCAAGGCCAGTCTACCCGGCCCCCAGCTGCTGATGACTCACCAACTGTGTTCTTTCTAGGGAGCTGTCCTCAGGTGCGGTGAACTTCCTTGCCCACGGGAAGCCTGCAGCCAATGGTTGGATGACGAGACCCAGTCTCTGAAACAGGGGCTAAAGAAGGTCCCAGGCCCAAGAACTCCTTACAGTTTCTCTCTCTCTCTCTTTTTTAAGTCATCCCTATCCCTGCTGTGGGACTCGAATTCACGACCCCAAGATCAAGAGTTGCACCGTCTACCGCCTGAGCCCACCAGATGCCCCTTTGGTTTACCTCTTGTTATGTTCTATTGCCAACCACGCAAACAGAGATGGAGGAACTGCTGCAGCGGGATTAAGAAGAAAGTCGGTGTCAGACCTGGAGACCAAAGCCTAACCTCCCTGCCCTAGAAAACTGGGTGAGCAACCTCAGCAGGCAGGGCTGCCGCCATAATGTGTGGGGCTCAGTGCAAAGTGAAAATGCGGGGTCCCTGGTTCGAGAAGCAGGAAAAAGTGCTGTTACAGTTCTTGAAGTATACCGTTTCTCCTTTAAAAATGTTTTCTTACCTATAAGACACCATCAGAGTAATAGTGATTCGTGAATAACAATGAAAACTTACAAACAGCGAAACAATATTTTTGGCGTCATAATTTTATGCAATAAAGTCAATAATACTTTATTAATGTCCTATCATGGTTGATCCTATTTTCTGGCTCACTTTTCTGCAGATTCGTTTATTTAGGTCATCAGAATTTATACTTGTAGCTAGTTCATCTTCAGTCAAAATAAATTGAACAGGACATCGGTCACCCTTTGCAAATATGAGGTTGCAGGTAACTTTGGTAATTTTTAATTTTTTTTTCAATACAGAAACTTTAATAGGTAAACATATCTTGTATTGTTACAGTGGGGGCGATACAAAGGGATGGCTGCCAGATGCACTCCCATTCAGTATTCTTCCCCTTTTTCGGCCTCTGCTTCCAGGTAATTTTTAATTTTGAAAAGGATCTTTCCGGGCTGCAACTGTTACCAGACCTGTCTAGAGTGTTTTTATAGGCTGTGATGATGTTGTGATACATTTCTGATGAATTATTTTGAAATACATTACATTCTGAAATTCAAAAATTTCAGTATGTCGGGGCGCCTGGGTGGCTCAGTTGGTTAAGCGACTGCCTTCGGCTCAGGTTGTGATCCTGGAGTCCCGGGATCGAGTCCCGCATCGGGCTCCCTGCTCAGCAGGGAGTCTGCTTCTCCCTCTGACCCTCCCCCATCTCATGTTCTCTGTCTCTCATTCTCTCTCGCAAATAAATAAAATCTTAAAAAAAAAAAAAATTTCAGTATGTCTACAGTTGAGTCTCACGGAACATTTTTTTCTAAAAAAAAATCAATGATACAAATCAGTTTCGTCTAAGTCTGAATTTAATTTTAAATGTAAATTTATACAAAGGCCTTTTTAGTATTTTCTCTGACGTTTCCTGTAACTTGTGGAGGTCATAGAAGAAATTAAAAGTGGCTTCGTGATTTATATATAATTCAAGATACCTGTTTACGCATTTTATTGTATCTTCAATTACAAGGAAAAATTAATTTTAAAATGATCTGTTAATAATTGGTTCATCTGAAGCTTCCTGCGAAAAGAGCGTTCTTTTCCGTTGAATTTGATGATCTTTAAATTTAATTTCTACGTCTAAGCCTGTGGATATTTGTCACGCAGCGTTGCCATGGTTTTCAAAACCTGAGATTCTAAACACGTTGAAAAACTCTAACTCCCTTATATGCTTTATTGCAACTTCCATGTATACGCTTTTATTTTATTTTTTAATACATTGACAAAGTTTACTGAGCTCTGGCAGTTCCTGCGCAGGCGCTCAGGCCAGAGAGCTAATATTTGTGCTGATGCCACAGGGATGGGGTCCGTGCATTGACGGGCTCGCTGGTTTCCCACCAGGGGTCCCGGTGCCAACTCCACGTGGGGCACCCCCTCCCCCTCCACCGCAGCTGCCATCAGCACCCCCACTCTGGGCCTTGGGGCTCTGCTGCTCCAGGGACTGCCCCAGGCATGCATGCGTGCCCCCGGGGGTGCTAGGGAATCCCCTGGGTTGTGCTGGCTCAGAGCCCCGACTTGCCACCCCGCGTTATCACCCTGCGTGCTCCACTGTCCCATCAGCTGTCACTTGGGAAAGGCAAGTTCAAAGACAAAATTATTACGGATTTCAAGACGGAGCCAGCAGAACCTGAGACCAAGCATGGGGCCCCTCTGAGAGCGGGCTCTGGGCGCCCAAGCTGTCCGCAGGCTGCGGGCTCTGCTTCTGACCAATTCACCCACCAGCTGGTGCAAACCCTCCCGTCTGGGTTTGAGCTCCCCCTCAAAGCAGAGGGGCCCGGGTTGTTATTTGTGCAGGAAGCGCAGCGATGGTCGGGTGGGGAAGTGAGAAAGGGAAGTGGGGAAAGCGGGTTAAGGTCTGTTCTTGGGTGGATTACCCCGCCGGCCGCAGAGGCCCTCTGAAGGACCATGTAGAAAACACTGGAATAGCTTCCTTCTACGGAGAGGCCAGGCAGCGGAGCTATTTAGCCTTCGGTTCCCATTTCTCATTGGCCGAGGGTGGCTCCTGTTCTCCTGGAGCATTTAACTCTCTGCCTGCCCCCCCTCCCCAACTCCCCAGCCCAGCCCAAGGATGCCCCCTGGGCCAGAGGGTGCCTTCCGGTGGAGAAACACAGGAAGCCATGGGGCCTGTGGAAACTCTGCAGAGGGCCTCCTGGTGGAGATGGGGAGATGGCCCCAGGGCCTTTTCTCCCGCCTCTCCCAGCCCTGCCCCCTCTGCACACACACACTGACCTGACCGGGTGGGCCTTTTCATTTATCCTTAACGCTGTAATTAGTGCTTAATTTCCTCCTGACATTAGTATTGCAAGTGCCTCCAACAACTTTATTTTCTTGCTTTATTTATACTAGTGAAAAGGCACTTAGAAGCAAATTATGCTTGCCTCCATATATCTCTCTACCTGTTTATCTCTGTGTTTATGGGGTGTCTATCACCATGGTATCTGGGCACTTAGACAGTCCCATTAGATCAAATTCATTACCTGAGAGAGGGAGAAAAACGCACTCCTCCTCCAGCCCCCTGCAGAAGGCTCTCAGTTGCACACTGAGGGCTCGGGCTCAGGGAGACCGCCAACCGGGGGCCTTTTGTTTTCCAACTCAAGGAGAGGAATCTTTTTGGCAAAGAAGCAAATCCCCTCCTGGAGCTAGGCATGGAGAGCTTGCAATGTAATTTGGAAGATCTATCCGAGGGTGGGTCTCAATATGTTGGGCATTTAAAATTTGAAATGATTTCAATTTCATTGCTCTCCAAATATCAAATTGAGCCCATTTTTCACAAATGCAGCTTCACGCTATGAGCAGCTTCCACTGCAAGAAGGTTCCAGATGTTAACTCTTTCTTTCTCACTCACCCTGGAGTGATAGGGGGTGCCGAGCTCAAACAGCCCTGAGCAGCTCTCTGTGCCCCGGCCTGTGTGGCTGCTTTGAGACCCCAGGTCCCCCCTGTGACCCGGGTACCACGGAGACCACTGCTCAAGCCCCCTGTCCTGCCTGGCCCTTCCTTCCAGCCCCTGCCCCCTGCCCTCGGGCCTCCCTCTGAGTTCATGGCCTGGCCTGGCACCTTGGACCCTAGTGACCGCCATGAGTCTCCTCTGCCGTTCCTGGGATCTTGTCTCACGGCTGCTGTGGGCCGTCCTGACCAAACACCCTGTCGACCCGGGACTCGCAGGGGCTCCCACTGGGGGCATGTCTCCCGGGGGAGCTCATGCGGGCCCAGAGAGGAGAATCCAAATACCACTAGAGGTGAGGAAATATAGGTAACGAAACCCTCGCATTTTTTTTTTTAAGATTTTATTTATTCATTTCAGAGAGAGGGAGAGAGAACACATATGAGCTGGGTTGGGGGGGAGAGGCAGAGGGAGAGGGAGAACCAGATTCCCTGCTGAGCAGGGAGCCCGACGTGGGCCGCCATCCCAGGACCCTGGGTTAATGACCTAAGCCGAAGGCAGATGCTTAACCGACTGAGCCACCCAGGCGTCCCAAGAAGCCCTTGCCTTTTTTTTTTTTTTTTAAGATTTTATTTATTTGACAGAGAGAGACACAGCGAGAGAGGGAACACAAGCAGGGGGAGTGGGAGAGGGAGAAGCAGGCTTCCCGCTGAGCAGGGAGCCCGATGCGGGGCTCGATCCCAGGACCCTGGGATCATGACCTGAGCCGAAGGCAGACGCTTAACGACTGAGCCACCCGGGCACCACCCCCCCCCATATTTTGTAAATAAATAAATAAACAAAAACCCACCACAAACCAAAGACATAGATGAGCCACATGGTGAAAATGGAAATCATCCCAAGTCCCACCTGCCCAGAGCTAGCTGTTGTTCATCCACAGTGGTGTACATCTTCTCAAACGTTCGCCCCTGCACACATCTCCGTATCAACAGATTTATTTCAACGAAATTAGAAGATGCCATAGGAACTAATTCGGAAACTGCTTTATTCACTTAACGGTGGATCGTGAATATTTTCCTAGATAAAAATGGATCTACGTTGAGCTAATGGCTACCCAGTGTTCTGTTGTATGAAAACGTTATCATTTATTAAATGTACCTCCTATGGTTCATTTGAAGTCGTGTGCAAGTTTTCACTATTATTATTATGTTTTAAAAGATTTTATTTATTTATTTGAGAGAGAGAGAGAGAGCACATGAGAGGGGGGAGGGTCAGAGGGAGAAGCAGACTCCCCACTGAGCAGGGAGCCCGATGCGGGACTCGATCCCGGGACTCGATCCCAGGACCCCAGGATCATGACCTGAGCCGAAGGCAGTCGTTTAACCAACAGAGCCACCCAGGCGCCCCAAGTTTTCACTGTTAAAAACTACGTTGTGATGAGCTCACCTGTGTCAGGTATCCCACTTCCTCTTTCTAGAATTGCCGGGTCTTGATCAAGTTTTGACCCATGGCCGAATTGCCCTCCAGAAAGTTTGTGCCGGAGTGAAGGGAAGCAAGTGCAGACAGCAGACACCCTTCCAGTCCACCAGTCATTGTGTCCCCTTCTTGAAGACCCCTGTGGCTGGCCCCTGCAAGCCAGACGAGCCCCAGGCAAAATGAAGATGGCCTGGGTGCTCCCCTCCTCCTGGCCCCCAGCCCTGCCACTCGCCTGTCTGGGCTGCTGGCCTACAAAGGGTCCCTGCTGCCATGGTGGAGCGTGACCTGGGCTTTGGGCCTCTGAGGGCAGGATTGGGCATGGGCTCAGGGCGTTCCCTCTGATCAGACACAGGGGAGGTCACCTGGGACAGCTCCTTTCCGGGGCCCTGTAAATTCCTTTCCGCTTCTGGCTCTGTTCCTGCGATTCCTCCCCAGAACCACTTACCCTGGGCGCCTGGGTGGCTCAGTTGGTTAAGCCACTGCCTTCGGCTCAGGTCATGATCCTGGAGTCCCGGGATCGAGTCCCGCATCGGACTCCCTGCTCGGCGGGGAGTCTGCTTCTCCCTCTGACCCTCCCCCTA